>NW_024710751.1:0-10985 GCF_018991925.1 Homarus americanus | reverse complement strand
GTCATTTAACCTTAATTAAACGCCATTTACCGTTAGTTTAATGCCATTTAACGTTAGTTTAACGTCATTTAACCTTAATTAAACGCCATTTAACGTCAGTTTAACTCCATTTAACGTTAGCTTAACGCCATTTAACGTTAGTTAAACGTCATTTAACGTTAATTTAACGCCATTTAACGTTAGTTTAACGCCATTTAACGTTAGTTTAACGCCATTTAACGATAGTTTAACGCCATTTAACGTTTGTTTAACGCCATTTAACGTTAGTTTAACGCCATTTAACGTTAATTAAACGCCATTTAACGTTAGTTTAACGTCAATTAACGTTAGTTAAACGTCATTTATCGTTAGTTTAAATCCATTTACCGTTAGTTTAACGGCATTTAACGTTAGTTTAACGCCATTTAACGTTAGTTTAACGCCATTTAACGTTAGTTTAACGCCATTTAACGTTAGTTTAGCGCCATTTTACGTTAATTTAACGCCATATAATGTTAGTTTAACGTCATTTAACCTTAATTAAACGTCATTTAACGTTAGTTTAACGCCATTTAACGTTAGTTTAACGCCATTTAACGTTAGTTTACGTCATTTAACGTTAGTTTAACGCCATTTACCGTTAGTTTAACGCCATTTAACGTTAGTTTAACGTTATTTAACCTTAATTAAGCGCCATTTAACGTTAGTTTAACGCCATTAACGTAATTAAACGCCATTTAACGTTAGTTTAACGCCATTTAACGTTAGTTTTAACGCGAAATTTAACGTTAGTTTAACGTCATTTAACCTTAATTAAGCGCCATTTAACGTTGGACACAACGCGCCATTTAACCTGAATTAAACGCCATTTAACCTGATTAAACTCCATTTAACGTTAGTTTAACGCCATTTAACGTTAGTTTAACGTTATTTAACGTAATTAAACGCCATTTAACGTTGGTTTAACGCCATTTAACGTTAGTTTAACGCCGTTGCGTTAGTTTAAAGCCATTTAACGTTAGTTTAACGCCATTTAACGTTAGTTTAACGCCATTTTACGTTAGTTTAACGCCATTTAACGTTAGTTTAACGCTATTTAACGTTAGTTTAACGGCATTTAACGTTAGTTTAACGCCATTTAACGTTAGTTTAACGCCATTTACCGTTAGTTTAACGCCATTTAACGTTAGTTTAACGCCATTTACCGTTAGTTTATCGCCAAATTAACGTTAGTTTAACGTCATTTAACTCTAACTTAACGCCATTTAACGTTAGTTAAACGTCATTTAACGTTAATTTAACGGTATTTAACGTTAGTTTAACGCCATTTAACGTTAGTTTAACGCCATTTAACGTTAATTTAACGCCATTTAACGTTTGTTTAACGCCATTTAACGTTAGATTAACACCATTTAACGTTAGTTTAACGCCATTTAACGTTAGTTTAACGTCATTTAACGTTAGTTTAAAGCCATTTACCGTTAGTTTAACGCCATTTAACGTTAGTTTAACGCCATTTACCGTTAGTTTAACGTCATTTAACGTTAGTTTAACGTCATTTAACCTTAATTAAACGCCATTTAACGTTAGTTTAACGCCATTTAACGTTAGTTAACGCCATTTAACATTAGTTTAACGTCATTTAACCTTAATTAAACGCCATTTACCGTTAGTTTAATGCCATCTAACGTTAGTTTAACGTCATTTAACCTTAATTAAACGCCATTTAACGCCAGTTTAACGCCATTTAACGTCAGTTTAACGCCATTTAACGTTAGTTTAACGTCATTTATCGTTAGTTTAAATCCATTTACCGTTAGTTTAACGCCATTTAACGTTAGTTTAACGCCATTTAACGTTAGTTTAACGCCATTTAACGTTAATTAAACGCCATTTAACGTTAGTTTAACGCCATTTAACGTTAGTTAAACGTCATTTAACGTTAATTTAACGGTATTTAACCTTAAATAAACGCCATTTAACGTTAGTTTATCGCCGTTACAACGTTAGTTTAACGCCATTTAACATTAGTTTAACGTCATTTAACCTTAATTAAACGCCATTTAACCTTAATTAAACGCCATTTAACTTTAGTTTAACGCCATTTAACGTTAGTTTAACGCCATTTAACGTTAGTTTAACGTCATTTAACCTTAATTAAACGCCATTTAACGTTAGTTTAACGCCATTTAACGTTAGTTTAACGCCATTTAACATTAGTTTAACGTTATTTAACCTTAATTAAACGCCATTTAACGTTAGTTTAACGCCATTTAACGTTAGTTTAACACCATTTACCGTTAGTTTAATGCCATTTAACGTTAGTTTAACGTCATTTAACCTTAATTAAACGCCATTTAACGTCAGTTTAACGCCATTTAACGTTAGCTTAACGCCATTTAATGTTAGTTAAACGTCATTTAACGTTATTTTAACGGTATTTAAGGTTAGTTTAACGCCATTTAACGTTAGTTTAACGCCATTTAACGTTAGTTTAACGTCATTTAACGTTAGTTTAACGTCATTTAACGTTAGTTTAAAGCCATTTAACGTTAGTTTAACGCCATTTAACGTTAGTTTAACGTCATTTAACATTAGTTTAACGTCATTTAACATTAGTTTAACGTCATTTAACCTTAATTAAACGCCAGTTAACGTTAGCTTAACGCCATTTAACGTTAGTTTAAGGTTATTTAACCTTAATTAAACGCCATTTAACGTTAGTTTAACGCCATTTAACGTTAGTTTAACGCCATTTAACGTTAGTTTAACGCCATTTAACGTTAGTTTAACGCCATTTAACGTTAGTTTTAACGCCATTTACGTTAGTTTAACGCCATTTATCGTTGAGTTTTAACATCATTTTAACCTTAATTAACGCCATTTGCGTTAGTTTAACGCCATTTAACGTTAGTTTAACGCCATTTATCGTTAGTTTAACGTCATTTAACCTTAATTAAACGCCATTTAACGTTAGTTTAACGCCATTTAACGTTAGTTTAACGCCATTTAACATTAGTTTAACGTCATTTAACCTTAATTAAACGCCATTTATCGTTAGTTTAATGCCATTTAACGTTAGTTTAACGTCATTTAACCTTAATTAAACGCCATTTAACGTCAGTTTAACGACATTTAACGTTAGCTTAACGGTATTTAACGTTAGTTTAACGCCATTTAACGTTAGTTTAACGTCATTTAACGTTAATTTAACGCCATTTAACGTTAGTTTAACGCCATTTAACGTTAGATTAACATCATGTAACGTTAGTTTAATGCTATTTAACGTTAGTTTAACGTCAATTAACGGTAGTTTAAAGCCATTTACTGTTAGTTTAACGCCATTTAACGTTAGTTTAACGCCATTTAACGTTAGTTTAACGTCATTTAACATTAGTTTAACGTCATTTAACCTTAATTAAATGCCATTTAACGTTAGTTTAACGCCATTTAACGTTAGTTTAACGTTATTTTCCCTTAGTTAAACGCCATTTAACGTTAGTTTAACGCCATTTAACGTTAGTTTAACGCCATTTAACGTTAGTTTAACACCAGTTAACGTTAGTTTAACGCCATTTAACGTTAGTTTAACGTCAGTTAACGTTAGTTTAACGCCATTTAACGTTAGTTTAACACCATTATACGTTAGTTTAACGCCATTTAACGTTAGTTTAACGCCATTTAACGTTAGTTTAACCTCATTTAACGTTAATTTAACGCCATTTACCGTTAGTTTAACGCCATTTAACGTTAGATTAACGCCATTTAACGTTAGTTTAACGCCATATAACGTTAGTTTAACGCCATTTAACGTTAGTTTAACCCCATTTATCGTTAGTTTAACGCCAATTAACGTTAGTTTAACGTCATTTAACATTAGTTTAACGTCATTTAACCTTAATTAAACGCCATTTAACGTTAGTTTAACGCTAGTTTAGCGTTATTTAACCTTAATTAAACGCCATTTAACGTTAGCTTAACGCCATTTAACGTTAGTTAAACGTCATTTAACGTTAATTTAACGGTATTTAACGTTAGTTTAACGCCATTTAACGTTAGTTTAACGTCATTTAACGTTAATTTATCGCCATTTGACGTTAGTTTAACGCCATTTAACGTTAGATTAACACCATTTAACGTTAGTTTAACGCCATTTAACGTTAGTTTAGCGCCATTTAACGTTAGTTTAACGTTATTTAACCTTAATTATACGCCATTTAACGTTAGTTTAACGCCATTTAACGTTAGTTTAACGCCATTTAACATTAGTTTAACGTTATTTAACCTTAATTAAACGCCATTTAACGTTAGTTTAACGCCATTTAACGTTAGTTTAACACCATTTACCGCTAGTTTAATGCCATTTAACGTTAGTTTAACGTCATTTAACCTTAATTAAACGCCATTTAACGTCAGTTTAACGCCATTTAACGTTAGCTTAACGCCGTTTAATGTTAGTTAAACGTCATTTAACGTTATTTTAACGGTATTTAAGGTTAGTTTAACGCCATTTAACGTTAGTTTAACGCCATTTAACGTTAGTTTAACGTCATTTAACGTTAGTTTAACGTCATTTAACGTTAGTTTAAAGCCATTTAACGTTAGTTTAACGCCATTTAACGTTAGTTTAACGTTTAACGTCATTTAACGTTTAGTTTAACGTCATTTAACGTTAGTTTAAGGCCATTTAACCGTTATTTAACGCCATTTAACGTTAGTTTAACGCCATTTAACGTTAGTTTAACGCCATTTAACGTTAGTTTAACGTCATTTAACGTTAGTTTAACGTCGAGCAACCTTAATTAAACGCCATTTAACGTTAGTTTAACGTCATTTATCGTTAGTTTAAATCCATTTTACCGCTAGTTTAACGCCATTTAACGTTAGTTTTAACGCAATTTAACGTTAGTTTAACGCCATTTAACGTTAGTTTAACGGCATTTAACGTTAGTTTAACGCAATTTAACGTTAGTCTAACGTTATTTAACCTTAATTAAACGCCATTTAACGTTAGTTTAACGCCATTTAACGTTAGTTTAACGCCATTTAACGTTAGTTTACCGCCATTTAACGTTAGTTTAACGGCATTTAACGTTAGTTTGATGCCATTTAACGATAGTTTGACGCCATTTAACGATAGTTTGACGCCATTTAACGTTAGTTTAACGCCATTTAACGTTAGTTTAACGCCATTTAACGTTGGTTTAACGCCATTTAACGTTAGTTTAACGTCATTTAACCTTAATTAAACGCCATTTAACTTTAGTTTAACGCCATTTAACGTTAGTTAAACGTCATTTAACGTTAATTTAACGCTATTTAACGTTAGGTTAACTTCATTTAACGTTAGTTTAACTTCATTTAACGTTAATTAAACGTCATTTAACGTTAGTTTAACGCCATTTAACGTTAGTTTAACGCCATTTAACGTTACTTTAACGTCATTTAACCTTAGTAAACGCCATTTAACGTTAGTTTAACGCCATTTAACGTTAGGTTAACTGTTGTATGAATTAAAGGCCCATCTAATGTTAGTTTAACGTCATCTAACGTTAGTTTAACGTCATTTAACGTTAGTTTAACGCCATTTTACGTTAGTTAAACGTCATTTAAAGTTAATATAACGCTTAACGTTAGTTTAACTTCATTTAACGTTAGTTTAACTTCATTTAACGTTAGTTTAACCATTTAACGTTAATTAAACGCCCATTTAACGTTAGTTTAACGCCATTTAACGTTAGTTTAACGCCATTTAACGTTAGATTAACGCCATTTAACGTTAGTTTAACGCCATTTAACGTTAGTTTAACGCCATTAACGGTAGTTTAAAGTCATTTACTGTTAGTTTAACGCCATTTAACGTTAGTTTAACGCCATTTAACGTTAGTTTAACGTCATTTAACATTAGTTTAACGTCATTTAACCTTAATTAAACGCCATTTAACGTTAGTTTAACGCCATTTAACGTTAGTTTAACGTCATTTAACGTTAACGCCATTTAACCCCATTTAACGTTAGTTTAACGCCATTTAACGTTAGTTTAACGCATTTAACGTTATTTAACGTTAGACGCCATTTAACGTTAGTTTAACCATTTAACGTTAGTTTAACGTTACCAGCCATTTAACGTTAGTTTAACGCCATTTAACGTTAGTTTAACGTTAAACGCCATTTAACGTAGTTTAACGCCATTTAACGTTAGTTTAACGCCATTTAACGTTAGTTTAACACCATTATAACGTTAGTTTAACGCCATTTAACGTTAGTTTAACGCCATTTAACGTTAGTTTAACGCCATTTAACGTTAGATTAACGCCATTTAACGTTAGTTTAACGCCATTTAACATATAACGTTAGTTTAACGCCATTTAACGTTAGTTTAACCCCATTTATCGTTAGTTTAACGCCAATTAACGTTAGTTTAACGTCATTTAACATTAGTTTAACGTCATTTAACCTTAATTAAACGCCATTTAACGTTAGTTTAACGCTAGTTTAGCGTTATTTAACCTTAATTAAACGCCATTTAACGTTAGCTTAACGCCATTTAACGTTAGTTAAACGTCATTTAACGTTAATTTAACGGTATTTAACGTTAGTTTAACGCCATTTAACGTTAGTTTAACGTCATTTAACGTTAATTTATCGCCATTTGACGTTAGTTTAACGCCATTTAACGTTAGATTAACACCATTTAACGTTAGTTTAACGCCATTTAACGTTAGTTTAGCGCCATTTAACGTTAGTTTAACGTTATTTAACCTTAATTATACGCCATTTAACGTTAGTTTAACGCCATTTAACGTTAGTTTAACGCCATTTAACATTAGTTTAACGTTATTTAACCTTAATTAAACGCCATTTAACGTTAGTTTAACGCCATTTAACGTTAGTTTAACGCCATTTAACGTTAGTTTAACGCCATTTAACGTTAGTTTAACGCCATTTAACGTTAGTTTAACCTCATTTTACGTTAGTTTAACGCCATTTTACGTTAGTTTAACGTCATTTAATCTTAATTAAACGCCATTTAACGTTAGTTTAACGCCATTTAACATTAGTTTAACGTTATTTAACCTTAATTAAACGCCATTTAACGTTAGTTTAACGCCATTTAACATTAGTTTAACGTCATTTAACCTTAATTAAACGCCATTTACCGTTAGTTTAATGCCATTTAACGTTAGTTTAACGTCATTTAACCTTAATTAAACGCCATTTAACGTCAGTTTAACTCCATTTAACGTTAGCTTAACGCCATTTAACGTTAGTTAAACGTCATTTAACGTTAATTTAACGCCATTTAACGTTAGTTTAACGCCATTTAACGTTAGTTTAACGCCATTTAACGATAGTTTAACGCCATTTAACGTTTGTTTAACGCCATTTAACGTTAGTTTAACGCCATTTAACGTTAATTAAACGCCATTTAACGTTAGTTTAACGTCAATTAACGTTAGTTAAACGTCATTTATCGTTAGTTTAAATCCATTTACCGTTAGTTTAACGGCATTTAACGTTAGTTTAACGCCATTTAACGTTAGTTTAACGCCATTTAACGTTAGTTTAACGCCATTTAACGTTAGTTTAACGCCATTTAACGTTAGTTTAACGCCATTTAACGTTAGTTTTAACGCCATTTAACGTTAATTAAACGCCATTTAACGTTAATTAAACGCCATTTAACGTTAGTTAAACGCCATTTAACGTTAGTTAAACGTCATTTAACCTTAATTACGCCATTTAACGTTAGTTTAACTCCATTTAACCTTAATTAAACGCCATTTAACGTTAGTTTAACGCCATTTAACGTTAGTTTAACGCCATTTACGTTAGTTTAACGCCATTTAACGTTAGTTTAACACCATTTAACGTTAGTTTAACGACATTTAACGTTAGTTTAACGTCATTTAATAATTAAACGCCATTTAACCTTAATTAAACGCCATTTAACGTTAGTTTAACGCCATTTAACGTTAGTTTAACGCCATTTAACGTTAGTTTAACGCCATTTAACGTTAGTTTAACGTTAGTTTAACGCCATTTAACGTTAGTTTAACGCCATTTAACGTTAGTTTTGGTTTAAAGCCATTTAACGTTAGTTTAACGCCATTTAACGTTAGTTTAACGCCATTTTACGTTAGTTTAACGCCATTTAACGTTAGTTTAACGCTATTTAACGTTAGTTTAACGGCATTTAACGTTAGTTTAACGCCATTTAACGTTAGTTTAACGCCATTTACCGTTAGTTTAACGCCATTTAACGTTAGTTTAACGCCATTTACCGTTAGTTTATCGCCAAATTAACGTTAGTTTAACGTCATTTAACTCTAACTTAACGCCATTTAACGTTAGTTAAACGTCATTTAACGTTAATTTAACGGTATTTAACGTTAGTTTAACGCCATTTAACGTTAGTTTAACGCCATTTAACGTTAATTTAACGCCATTTAACGTTTGTTTAACGCCATTTAACGTTAGATTAACACCATTTAACGTTAGTTTAACGCCATTTAACGTTAGTTTAACGTCATTTAACGTTAGTTTAAAGCCATTTACCGTTAGTTTAACGCCATTTAACGTTAGTTTAACGCCATTTACCGTTAGTTTAACGTCATTTAACGTTAGTTTAACGTCATTTAACCTTAATTAAACGCCATTTAACGTTAGTTTAACGCCATTTAACGTTAGTTAACGCCATTTAACATTAGTTTAACGTCATTTAACCTTAATTAAACGCCATTTACCGTTAGTTTAATGCCATCTAACGTTAGTTTAACGTCATTTAACCTTAATTAAACGCCATTTAACGCCAGTTTAACGCCATTTAACGTCAGTTTAACGCCATTTAACGTTAGTTTAACGTCATTTATCGTTAGTTTAAATCCATTTACCGTTAGTTTAACGCCATTTAACGTTAGTTTAACGCCATTTAACGTTAGTTTAACGCCATTTAACGTTAATTAAACGCCATTTAACGTTAGTTTAACGCCATTTAACGTTAGTTAAACGTCATTTAACGTTAGTTTAAAGCCATTTACCGTTAGTTTAACGCCATTTAACGTTAGTTTATCGCCATTTAACGTTAGTTTAACGTCATTTAACATCAGTTTAACGTCATTTAACCTTAATTAAACGCCATTTAACGTTAGTTTAACGCCATTTAACGTTAGTTTAACGTTATTTAACCTTAATTAAACGCCATTTAACGTTAGTTTAACGCATTTTAACGTTTGTTTAACACCATTTAACGTTAGTTAAACGTCATTTAACGTTAGTTTAACGCCATTTAACATTAGTTTAACGTTATTTAACCTTAATTAAACGCCATTTAACGTTAGTTTAACGCCATTTAACGTTAGTTTAACACCATTTACCGCTAGTTTAATGCCATTTAACGTTAGTTTAACGTCATTTAACCTTAATTAAACGCCATTTAACGTCAGTTTAACGCCATTTAACGTTAGCTTAACGCCGTTTAATGTTAGTTAAACGTCATTTAACGTTATTTTAACGGTATTTAAGGTTAGTTTAACGCCATTTAACGTTAGTTTAACGCCATTTAACGTTAGTTTAACGTCATTTAACGTTAGTTTAACGTCATTTAACGTTAGTTTAAAGCCATTTAACGTTAGTTTAACGCCATTTAACGTTAGTTTAACGTCATTTAACATTAGTTTAACGTCATTTAACATTAGTTTAACGTCATTTAACCTTAATTAAACGCCAGTTAACGTTAGCTTAACGCCATTTAACGTTAGTTTAAGGTTATTTAACTCCACTAAACGCCATTTAACGTTAGTTTAACGCCATTTAACGTTAGTTTAACGCCATTTAACGTTAGTTTAACGCCATTTAACGTTAGTTTAACGCCATTTAACGTTAGTTTAACGCCATTTAACGTTAGTTTAACGCCATTTTACGTTAGTTTAACGCCATTTATCGTTAGTTTAACATCATTTAACCTTAATTAAACGCCATTTAACGTTAGTTTAACGCCATTTAACGTTAGTTTAACGCCATTTAACATTAGTTTAACGTCATTTAACCTTAATTAAACGCCATTTACCGTTAGTTTAATGCCATTTAACGTTAGTTTAACGCCATTTAACATTAGTTTAACGTTATTTAACCTTAATTAAACGCCATTTAACGTTAGTTTAACGCCATTTAACGTTAGTTTAACACCATTTACCGTTAGTTTAATGCCATTTAACGTTAGTTTAACGTCATTTAACCTTAATTAAACGCCATTTAACGTCAGTTTAACGCCATTTAACGTTAGCTTAACGCCATTTAATGTTGGTTAAACGTCATTTAACGTTATTTTAACGGTATTTAACGTTAGTTTAACTCCATTTAACGTAAGTTTAACGCCATTTAACGTTAGTTTAACGTCATTTAACGTCATTTAACGTTAGTTTAAAGCCATTTAACGTTAGTTTAACGCCATTTAACGTTAGTTTAACGCCTTTTAACGTTAGTTTAACGCCATTTAACGTTAGTTTAACGTCATTTAACATTAGTTTAACGTCATTTAACCTTAATTAAACGCCAGTTAACGTTAGCTTAACGCCATTTAACGTTAGTTTAACGTTATTTAACCTTAATTAAACGCCATTTAACGTTAGTTTAACGCCATTTAACGTTAGTTTAACGCCATTTAACGTTAGTTTAACGCCATTTTACGTTAGTTTAACGCCATTTATCGTTAGTTTAACGTCATTTAACTCTTTAATTAAACGCCATTTAACGTTAGTTAAACGTCATTTAACGTTAATTTAACGATATTTAACGTTAGTTTAACTTCATTTAACGTTAGTTTAACTTCATTTAACGTTAATTAAACGCCATTTAACGTTAGTTTAACGCCATTTAACGTTAGTTAAACGTCATTTAATGTTAGTTTAACGTTATTTAACGTTAGTTTAACGCCATTTAACGTTAGTTTAACGCCATTTAACGTTAGTTTAACGTCATTTAACCTTAATTAAATGCCATTTAAC
>NW_024710750.1:0-17124 GCF_018991925.1 Homarus americanus | reverse complement strand
CCTTTGTAACAATGGGAACAAAACATTGTGGATTTACTGACACTAACAGCACTTCCACTGAGGCCAAACTCAAAATTTGACCATGAAAGAATTACGGTTTAATGCTTAATAAAGAAATCGACAACAAAATGAAGCCTGCTTATCAACAGGCGAGGACTGGTGCTTGTAGAGATGATGGAGGAGTATAACAAGGTGATGATGGATGAAGCATATGGTGATGAAGGGAGTTTATGCAGTCGATGGATTAAAATATGTAGGATGATAGAGTAATATATGTAGTGATCCGATGGATGGTATATATGACGATGCATTATGGTGATGATGGTTGGTGTTATATGTAGATGCTGGATGGCAAGAAGATGATGGATGCGTTTATATGTAGTATACGGATAGAGTTATATGTAGTGATGATGGATGATGTTATGCAGGATGATGGTGGTGTTATATGTATGATGTTGATGGCGTTATATGCAGGATGATGGATGATATTATATGGTGATGACAGGATGGTTCTATATGGTAGATGGATGGTGTTATATGGTGATGATGGATGATGTTATATGTAGTGATGATAGGATGGTTTTTATGGTGATGATGATAGAGTTATATGTAAAGGATGATGGATGATATATGTAGTGATGATGGTGATGTAGTGATGTTGATGCGTTATACGGTGATGATGATGTTATTATACGTGATGATAGGCTTGGTTTATATGGCGATGATGATGGATGGTTATGAAGTGATGATGCATGATGTTAAGTAGTGATGATGGGGTGGTAAAGCATGTAGTGATGCTGATGTCTTATGAGATGATGGATGGATATGAGTGATGATGATGATGCTATATGGTGATGATGGTTGGTGCTAAACGTAAAGATGTTGTTATATATGATGTGATGGTGTTATATGCCAAGATGATGGATCGTATATGTGGTGATGATGGATAGTATATATATAGATGATGATGATGGCAAGAGGAAGTGATGATGGATATGGATGATGAAGGATGCAGTGTTAGTGAAGATAGTGAAGTGAGATGTAGTGAAGATTGTGAAGTGAGATGTAGTGAAGATTGTGAAGTGGGATGTAGTGAAGATTGTGAAGTGAGATGTAGTGAAGATTGTGCAGTGAGATGTAGTGAAGATTGTGAAGTGAGGTGTAATGAAGATTGTGAAGTGAGATGTAGTGAAGATTGTGAAGTGAGATGTGGTGAAGATTAATAGGAGGAGATGTAGTGAAGATTGTGAAGGAGATATAGTGAAGATTGTGAAGTGAGATGTAGTGAAGATTGTGAAGTGAGATGTAGTGAAGATTGTGAAGTGAGATGTAGTGAAGATTGTGAAGTGAGATGTAGTGAAGATTGTGAAGTGAGATGGTGAAGATTGGTTGTGAAGGAGATGTGTGGTGAAGATTGTGAAGTGAGATGTAGTGAAGATTGTGAAGTGAGATGTAGTGAAGATTGTGAAGTGAGATGTAGTGAAGATTGAGAAGTGAGATGTGGTGAAGATTGTGAAGTGAGATGTAATGAAGATTGTGAAGTGAGATGTAGTGAAGATTGTGAAGTGTGATGTAGTGAAGATTGTGAAGTGAGATGTAGTGAAGATTGTGAAGTGTAATGTAGTGAATGTAATGAGTGATTGTCAGACCAAACCTTACAGCCCAGAATTATGTCACATATAACAGCAAGTACACCACAGACCTCGTGGTACCACAGCATTCCAGGTTGACACACCTCAGGTCGACCCTAGGGACTTGACCTTGCCCGCTAATGACGTGAGCCGGTGACCTACAACCGCACCTAGCCAAGACACCTGGCCAGGACCACACCTGCACACAATTATCCAGATCAAACCAGTTTAGTGTTAATTGTTAGAGGTCAGAAGCCGGCTGGGCCGACCCCATATAAAGGCCCTACAGTCCCGTCCACGGCCATTCAATATTCCATTTCGGCATTCGAGATTCCATTCGGGATTCCATTACGATTCTCATTCTGGTTGCTGTCATCTCTCTCCCGTTCGGGTCGTCACTCGGTTCACTTCTCAGAGTCAAGCTCACCCTCTCCCCAGGTCGGGAAGGGGACTTCCCGACCAGACCCCAGCTAAGCAGAAGCCTCTCATAGGAGGCAGCCCAGCCAAGCATTCACTGGGCCTACGTCAGGGTACACGTGAATCTTGTCAGAACGTCCTAGGGTGAGTTACCTACTGTGGGAAGTGTATTCATTCAGGTGTGTCCGAGAGTCAGTGTCAAGTAACGTGAAGCATGATGTGTTAGTACCCCGATATAATAGTGATATTAATGTGTCCATGTCATTGAGTGAAGTAATAAATAGTTGTATCAAGAGGTGTTTAACAAGTTGTCCCTTTAAGAAGTAATATATGTGTATTGACATACGAGATAAGATAAGCGTAGTGACGCTGTGCAAATAACATCCAGGCCACGCTACCAAGTTTCCTATCTTTACATTCCTACTCTCTCTACTCCTTCCTATATTTATATTCTTCTTCTCATTGTGTTTACCCTCATTACATGAAGATTGTGAAGTGAGATGTAGTGAAGATTGTGAAGTGAGATGTAGTGAAGATTGTGAAGTGAGATGTGGTGAAGATTGTGGAGTGAGATGTGGTGAAGATTGTAGAGTGAGATGTAGTGAAGATTGTGAAGTGAGATGTAGTGAAGATTGTGAAGTGAGATGTAGTGAAGATTGTGAAGTGAGATGTAGTGAAGATGGTGAAGTGAGATGTGGTGAAGATTGTGAAGTGAGATGTAGTGATGATTGTGAAGTGAGATGTAGTGAAGATTGTGAAGTGAGATGTAGTGAAGATTATGAAGTGAGATGTAGTGAAGATTCTGAAGTGAGATGTAGTGAAGATGTGAAGTGAGATGTAGTGAAGATTGTGAAGTGAGATGTAGTGAAGATTGTGAAGTGAGATGTAGTAAAAATTGTGAAGTGAGATGTGGTGAAGATTGTGAAGTGAGACTTAGTAAAGATTGTGAAGTGAGATGTAGTGAAGATTGTGAAGTGAGATGTAGTGAAGATTGTGAAGTGTGATGTAGTGAAGATTGTGAAGTGAGATGTAGTGAAGATTGTGAAGTGTAATGTAGTGAAGATTGTGAAGTGAGATGTAGTGAAGATTGTGAAGTGAGATGTAGTGAAGATTGTGAAGTGAGATGTAGTGAAGATTGTGAAGTGAGGTGTGGTGAAGATTGTGAAGTGAGATATAGTGAAGATTGTGAAGTGAGATGTGATGAAGATTATGAAGTGAGATGTGGTGAAGATTGTGAAGTTAGATGTAGTGGAGATTGTGAAGTGAGATGTAGTGAAGATTGTGAAGTGAGATGTGGTGAAGATTGTGAAGTGAGATGTAGTGAAGACTGTGAAGTGAGATGTAGTGAAGATTGTGAAGTGAGATGCAGTGAAGATTGTGAAGTGAGATGTAGTGAAGATTGTGATTGAGATGTAGTGAAGATTGTGAAGTGAGATGTAGTGAAGATTGTGAGGTAAGATGTGGTAAAGATTGTGAAGTGAGATGTAATGAAGATTGTGAAGTGAGATGTAGTGAAGATTGTGAAGTGAGATGTAGTGAAGATTGTGAAGTGAGATGTAGTGAAGATTGTGAAGTGAGATGTAGTGAAGATTGTGAAGTGAGATGTAGTGAAGATTGTGAAGTGAGATGTGGTAAAGATTGTGAAGTGAGATGTGGTGAAGATTGTGAAGTGAGATTTGGTGAAGATTGTGAAGTGAGATGTGGTGAAGATTGTGAAGTGAGATATGGTGAAGATGGTGAAGTGAGATGTAGTGAAGATGTGAAGTGAGATGTAGTGAAGATTGTGAAGTGAGATGTAGTGAAGGTTGTGAAGTGAGATGTAGTAATACTGAGATGGAGATGTGGTAGGAAGATCAGAAGTGGAAAGATGCAGTGGAAGATTGCATGAGATGTAGTGAAGACAGAAGAGATGTAATGAATGGCTGTGAAGGAGATGTAGAAGATTGTGAAGTGTGATGTAGTGAAGATTTCAGAAGTGAGATGTAGTGAAGATTGTGAAGTGTAATGTAGTGAAGATTGTGAAGCAGAGATGGTAGAAAGTAAAGATTAGAAGCGAGATGTAGTGAAGATTGTGAAGTGAGAGATGTAGAAGATTGTGTGGAGGAGATGTGGTGAAGATTGTGGAGGAGATGTAGTGAAGATTGTAGAAGTGAGATGTAGTGAAGGATTGTAAAGGAGATGTAGTGAAGATTGTGAAGGAGATGTAGTGAAGATGGAGAAGGAGATGTGGTGAAGATTAAAGCAGATGTAGTGAAGATTGTGAAGTGAGATGTAGTGAAGATTGTGAAGTGGGATGTAGTGAAGATTGTGAAGTGAGATGTAGTGAAGATTGTGAAGTGAGATGTAGTGAAGATTGTGAAGTGGGATGTACAGAAGATTGTGAAGTGAGATGTAGTGAAGATTGTGAAGTGAGATGTAGTGAAGATTGTGAAGTCAGATGTAGTGAAGATTGTGAAGTGGGATGTAGTGAAGATTGTGAAGTGAGATGTAGTGAAGATTGTGAAGTGAGATGTAGAGAAGATTGTGAAGTGAGGTGTAGTGAAGATTGTGAAGTGAGATGTAGTGAAGATTGTGAAGTGAGATGTGGTGAAGATTGTTAAGTGAGATGTAGTGAAGATTGTGAAGTGAGATGTAGTGAAGATTGTGAAGTGTGATGTAGTGAAGATTGTGAAGTGACATGTAGTGAAGATTGTGAAGTGAGATGTAGTGAAGATTGTGAAGTGAGATGTAGTGAAGATTATGAAGTGAGATGTCGTGAAGATTGTGAAGTGAGATGTAGTGAAGATTGTGAAGTGAGATGTAGTGAAGATTGTGGAGTGAGATGTAGTGAAGATTGTGAAGTGAGATGTGGTAAAGATTGTGAAGTGAGATTTAGTGAAGATTGTGAAGTGAGATGTAGTGAAGATTGTGAAGTGAGGTGTAGTGAAGATTGTGAAGTGAGATGTAGTGAAGATTGTGAAGTGAGATGTAGTGAAGATTGTGAAGTGAGATGTAGTGAAGATTGTGAAGTGAGATGTAGTGAAGATTGTGAAGTGAGATGTAGTGAAGATTGAGAAGTGAGATGTGGTGAAGATTGTGAAGAGAGATGTAATGAAGATTGTGAAGTGAGATGTAGTGAAGATTGTGAAGTGAGATGTAGTGAAGATTGTGAAGTGAGATGTAGTGAAGATTGTGAAGTGAGATGTAGTGAAGATTGTGAAGTGAGATGTGGTGAAGATTAGGAGGAGATGTAGTGAAGATTGTGAAGTGAGATGTAGTGAAGATTGTGAAGTGAGATGTAGTGAAGATTGTGAAGTGAGATGTAGTGAAGATGGTGAAGTGAGATGTGGTGAAGATTGTGAAGTGAGATGTAGTGATGATTGTGAAGTGAGATGTAGTGAAGATTGTGAAGTGAGATGTAGTGAAGATTGAGAAGTGAGATGTGGTGAAGATTGTGAAGTGAGATGTAGTGAAGATTGTGAAGTGAGATGTAGTGAAGATTGTGAAGTGAGATGTAATGAATATTGTGAAGTGAGATGTAGTGAAGATTGCAAAGTGAGATATAGTGAAGATTGTGATGTAAGATTATAAAGTAAACTGTAGTAATTGAGGTTAAACGAACGTGGGTTATTCTGTAGTGTATCCGTGTCTTGTTAACGTGGAACCAACATGACGGTGGTTCTCAATATAGATACGTTATTTTGCCGGGAATTTCTGTCAAAACAAAATATGAATCAACCATATTTAGCCTAAATTAACCTAGCGGCTTTATTATATATTCTAAGATGTTTAAGTTGGATAGATCACATCAGGTTAGGTTAAGTCAGGTTGGGTTAGGTTAGGTTAGTTTTGTTAATTTTACCACTTAGAGGCTAGTTTATTGCGCCCCCCATACTCATCCTATGAGCAGTAGCGCAAAGAGATTACAAAGTGGTGTTAGATGAGGTAGGTGGTTAAGTTAAGTTTCAATAGGTTAGATTACGTCAGGTTGGGTTAAGTTAGGTTAGGTAGGCAATAAGTAGATAGGTTACGGTAGGTAGGTGGGAAAGTTAGGTTTGATTAGGTTAGCTTATGTCAGACGGGGAGGTTAGGTTAGATTACGTCAGGTTAGGTTAGATTATGTCAGGTTAGGTCAGATTACGTCAGGTTAGGTTAGATTATGTCAGGTTAGGTAAGTAGGTAGAGGTGGGTAAAAAAGGTTAGGTTAGGTCGGCAGGTTTTAGTGTAGGAGCTTAAGTAATCCCGTAAAAATTTCATGTTAATTTTTGACACCATACATCATAATAATCCTTATAAACTATATTAAGGAACTGTGGTGTCATTTTTTCTGAACGGTTTATTATAAGTTTTATGCCATTAAAGAAGTTTTATCAAAGAGCGGCGTAATGAACCACAGACGTATTACCATTAAGTCCTAAGTAACTTAAAACATGACTAATAACCTATGAACATGTAGTATTATATGATTACAATTTAACATAATATATTATGAATGCTGTTATAATATCTTAAGTGTGTTACAAACATGGCTGCTCATATATGCCATCCTGTCTCTGGCAAAGAAGAGTTTGCAGTAAGTAAAATTATTTGCTAAAGACAAATACTGGAAATTAAACATACATATTACCATTATCTGAAAAGCTTAGAACCACCGTTTTATATTTATTAAAAGTTTGTAGTGTTATACATCATGTGTATACAAGTCACAAGTTATTATTTACGACATTGCTTTAGTCCTCGTCATCAGAGTCTTCTGTGTACAACAGATTCCTTCACCTTGTTTAGGCATTTCTCATCATCTGCTTGACAGTTACACATCTCGGTGCATGTCATGCTATTCTTTCTGATTCTTTCTGTATGAACATGACAATGATCCACATTTCCTGACGAGGAGGAGAGAAGAGTGGCAGTCAAAAAGATCTTGGATACAAGGAGACTTATGAGGATCTTGGGCATGGACGTAATCAGCAGGACGATTCCTTCAGGTCAGGAAGACTCCTGAAGTCAATCTAGGTGCCAAGACCCTCATCATCCTCATAGATCTGGATAACATCCAAGCTGGCAGTGAGCTCCTCTTACCTGCAGCCTCACCAATGTCTGTCAGAGCTCCTGGACAACCCTGATGTCCCTGCCTGGCCCCCAGACACCCAGAGTATAGAGCGTTGTGTACAGCAAGTGAGCGAGGCCAGCAGTCACGTGTACAGCCAGGAGAGGAGGGAAGGCTACATCCGAGCTCAGGTGGTCAGCAGGGAGGTGATGAGCAGAAACAGAAGCAAGAAAGACATGTTCTCTATGGTGTGCAGCAACACCGGGTCGTAGTAGTAAAACCGGTTTTTGTATTTGATGATTATGTTTACTAAAGGAATATTAAATTTAATAAATGTGTCAAGATCATTCGTTTCACTATTCTGGATCATTTTCATCCTAATAAATTAACCTGATACATTTACTTTACTTTAAATAAGCTATTTAGTGGTGTTGGTAAAAGGGTGGGAATACTGAATTTTCATAAGTTTTCAGGTTAAAATTTACCTAGCAAAAAATGAAAACTTTTCAAATCTGAAGATATCACATGATTCTGCACATAGAACTACATCATTAATACCATGGGCCGATTTTTCAAACTCAAAAAAAAAAATCGCCTCCGTAACATTCAGTGCCATAATATGGCATCAGCTGTTACTCTTTCTATAGTACAATTATATAGTATGACCACCAAGGACCCAGATGAACGGTACCTGCTTGGACCTTGTGCATACTCACCCAGTTGACCTTCCTGCCCTATCTGCCCATTCTCCTACACGGTCAAGGAGGCGACTTTTTTTTTTGAGTTTGGAAAATCGGCCCATGGTATTACACGATGGAAGTTCTATGCAGAATCATGTGATATCTCAGATTTGAAAGTTATCATTTTTTACAGGTAAATTTTAACCTGAAATCCATGAAAATTCAGTATTCCCACCCTTAATGCCAACACCACTAAATAGCTATTTAAAGTAAAGTAAATGTATCAGGTTAATTTATTAGGATGAAAATGATCCAGAATAGTGAAACGAATGATCTTGACACATTTATTAAATTAATATTCCTTTAGTAAACATAATCATCAAACACAAAACCGGTTTTACTTACTATGACCCGGTGTTGCTGCACACTATAGAGAACAAGTCTTTCTTGCTTCTGTTTCACTCATCACCTCCCTGCTGACCACCTGAGCCTGATGTAGCCTTCCCTCCTCTCCTGAAGCTGCACACACGACTGCTGGCCTGGCCACTGCTGTACACACAACGCCTATACCTGGGTGTGCGAGGCCAGCAGGACATGGCTGGGGTTGCCCAGGAAAGCTCTGACTTGAATATTGGTGAGGCTGCAGGTAAGAGGGGGCTCACTGCCAGCCTGGATGTTATCCAGATCTATGAGATCAGGGAGGGTCCGTGGCACCTAGACTGACTCCCCAGGAGTCTTCCGACCTCAGCGAACTGTCACCAACTGATCTGGCTGCGCCCAGATCCTCCTATAAGTCTCATATCCAAGATCTTTTGACGACACTTTCCTCCTCATCCTTATCAAAAGAGAGCATTGTCTGGTAGAACTGCCTCGGGATGAGCATACCAGGAAGATCTCCTCACAGTCTGCTCTGGTATTAACTAGAACACCTTCCTGGCTGACTCTCAGGAGCTCGTTGGAAGAGAATATGCCTCGCCTTCGGAGAACGATGACTTTTATTTTTAAGGGGCGGAACCAATTTGGCAAGTAGACACTCACGATGAATTGACAACAAGTCTCAGGTTGTCAGAAGCTGGTTCCCCTTTCAGTTTGCGATGAGCGACCCAAATTCTGCAGAACCTGAGAGCCGCTAGAGCCACCCAGAATGTGAGACTGGAATCTCTATCTGCAGGTAAGCAAGTCTATCAGGGCATGACCCCAGTTTTGATGGTATAATTGCAAATCATGTAAACCACAGTACTGGTCAGTACTCAGGTCGTCAATGACAGTATGTGCATTACAGTAAGCTCAACGTGTGGAGGGCCAACTGTGATTTTTTCAAAGCTCGGATTTTATTTCTAACTCCAGTGGCAGTCCAGCATCTTGCCAAGAGGACCAGACCATCTGTTGTTTGAAAGAGTCTCTTGCCATCCAGCCCTGGATCAGATGTCTGAGTGGCAACCTCTGTTGGGTGGAGGTTTCAAACAATCCAGACCAGCTTCCTCCCAATCTTCCGCCTATCCACTGTATGACCCCTTTGCCACCCTGGTGGCAGAGCAGCTGTCCTCCAATGGCCTGTGTGGGTCTTGGTCTACGCTCTCTCTCTGGAGCCACAGTTCACAAATGTTATCTGCCACTATCTCAGCTGGTTTCCTGTCATCTTCTGGAGGAAATGCCATAAATACTTCCTCCTGGTTCACTGCAGCAGGAGTGAGGTTCCTCCTTCACCATGGCAGGGAACAACTTGTCAGAATCTCCAATCTCTATGAACACTTTAGTGTCATCCCTTCTCCCATCAAAGAACAAAACAATTGATTCCATTTTCTTATCCCTTATCAAACTCCTTCTAGGTTACTGATGTTTCTCCTGAGCTCCTCCTTACTTTGTTATGAGATCTATCACCAGGTGAACATCATCAGGTGTTATCAAACCACCGCCAATCCAGGCAGCTGTTGCTATCTCTGCAGTTTGAGACCAGTGTGAAGTCGTATGCTGGCCAGAGCTTATGCCTGGGATATCTTTCTATTTCTTGGAATCTTATGCCTGGAAGGTTGTTTGGGATCATTATTTTCAAAGGGGACAAAGTCACCATTCTCCCTGGTCAGCACTTGATCAGCCATGGGGAAGCCACAAACCCTTGAATCAGCTTGACTCAATCATCGCCTTTTACCTCACCCTGGGCCTTTCTCAAGGTCTCTCTTTCCTCTGCAACTCTTCCTCTGTTGTCTCTGTGGCAGCTTCTGTCCTTGACCCGGAAGATTCACAGAAATCAGAGAGCCCCTTATACTGCTGCCAGTCTCTCTGTGCTTTGACAAATGCCAAAGTCTGATCACAGGAATCTCTATAGTTCACGCTTGCAAATACAGGAGATGGGCCCCGGATTTACAGTCACGATCGCATCCAAACCAGGACAGAGAACAATTGGGCACTTGCAAGTAATTATGTCAAATAACTGGTCCAGTTGCTTGGCAAAGCTGTCCTTAACTGCAGCTTTCTCCTCTCAAGAGAAGATATCTCTTTGCCTTTTCCCAACTGGCTAGCAGTCTCTCAACAATCTTCTTCGGACTTGCTATGACTGGAGGCTTAACTGAGCGTTAGCCAGAGTGCACTTGTTAAGACAGCTTTGGTCATATCATCACTGGCAATGTCTTTGTTTGTGTGTTTCAGTTCTTTTCACTGATTTGCCTGATTAAAACACCCATCTCAAAGCATCTCAATGTAAGTAACTCCGATTTGTGAGCCTCTCAGACCTGCAAGATAGTGACTGAGATGGCTGGGATTTTTGTCCCTCGTCCTGACACAAGTTAAGCCATCGCAAATATTATCAACTTATAAATGACCAAAATCTGGAAACAGAAAAATTTATTGTTAGTTGGGTCTTTACTATTTAATTGTAATGCACTAATGCAGCTGTGTACGCTGGATTTTCGATAAATTTCACGCTAAAATTTACCTAGGAAAAGGTTACAAAATATTGAACTGAAATTATTTTCTGTTTATATACACCAAAATCTACCAAAAAAAAGGAAGGGCCATTAGTTTAGCTGATCTTCCTCCTATGACACACTCCTACTCCTACAGCGTCAAGGACTGGGGGGGGCTGAGGGGGGGAAATGGAGGAATGGTTCTGAAGCATAGTTGAGGTTAGGTAAGGTTAGGTTCAAATGAGTGATAGATCAGGTCCCATGGTTAGTTTATCTCTCTCTCTCTCTCTCTCTCTCTCTCTAACACATATATATCCTTATTCTGTAAAATCGTGTGGTTATTTATATTTACTCACTGTTGATATTCTGGGAGAGAGAAAGAGAGAGAGAGAGAGAGATGTAGATTGAGAGAAAGATATTATTGAGAGAGTAGACGAGGGAAATAGACTGGAGAGAGAGAGAGAGAGAGAGAGAGAGAGAGATGTGAATTAGTGTTTACTCCCACTCATAAGTATAGTATTAGTCAACTTATATTATACAGGGTCTCCAGTCCACATTAAAATGAAAACAACTTTGTAAAACCTTATAAACTTTTGATTGAATGATAACAGATTAATATCCACACACACACACATTATAGTCAGTCTCTTCGAGTTTCATTTGGTGTATGGGTATATATCGTTTGGGTATAAGGTATAAGGCATCATTCGGGAGAGGTCAGGTCAGGTCAAAGTAAAGGTAAGGTCAGGGTAGGTGATCTCAGTGGCCAGAAAACGTGAATTTTTAAGTTGGGATGAATATTTTTTTTTGGGGGGGTGGGGGGGAGGAGGGAGGGGGGAAGCGAGTATGATTTTATATGATGGTGATGAAGGAAGGAATAGAGGGAGAGATGGAGAGGAATTATGAAGGAGGGAAGGTTGAAGGAAAGATGAGAATAGGAAAAGGAAGGGAGGAAGGAGACAGGGAAAATTGAAAAACTGATAAAGATGATGGAAGGGTGAAAATAATGAGGATGGCGAGGAAAGAAAGAAGGATAGAGGGAAGGAAAGAAAGAAGGATAGAGGGAAGGAAAGAAATCACGAAAATTTTAAATGAAGAAATGAAGACGAAAATCAACAAAAAAATTAAACAAAAGAAGAAATAATCATGAGAGAAGAAAGAAGAGAAATTGCTGGATTGACAAACACGACAGCCACACGGACACGACGACAAGAGATTGTGTTAATTTGAGAAAAACTTGGTGGTTGTGATGTGTCTGTCTGTCTGTCTGTCGCTTCCTGTTGGTGTAGTATGGTAATAAGCTGCTGAGATCTCTCTCTCTCTCATATCTACTTCAGGAGACGTGTGTGTGTGTGTGTAATAATAATAATAATAATAATAATAATAATTAACGGTTTATTGAAAGAGCATGGCAGCCGGAAGGCTGAAAATATACAATTACATAATCGGGGAATGGTTCTCTTGATTTACAAATGATGTACAAGTAACATAAGTAATACAAATATGATATATAATAATTAGGTGTTGATAATTTTTACAATGGTTGGGACTGGGCTGTTCTTGTAGCAATCAGTTCGTGCTCGTATGGGCTGGATGCGGTTGGGCAGGTGTGTGGCCACGTGGCCAGGGCAGTAGCTTGGGGCAATGCAGGTGTGCTCCATCCTTCAGGTTAGGTCAGGTGAAGCCGAGGTCAGGTCATGTTAGGTCAGATCCAGCCACAATCAGTATTGCTGTATTTTTGTGCTTTTCCTTCGATTTGAAATTGTCACTTTTGTATATCACTTGTGAGTTGATCGTCAATCTTTGCACTGTACTGTTGGTGTGAGGATGTTGATAAATCCAGATGGGAAGGAGGAGATGGGGGAGGGGAGGGCCTGACAGACCGGGCTGGCAGCTGTCTCCATGATCAAGAGACCACGGCCGCGTTAGTGGGCAGCGCCGACTACAACGTCCTTACCCTATGAAGGCTGAGGTGTGTGTGTGTGTGTGTACACGTTGGCGACACACGGTGTAATTGTCAGCTTGCTCGCCTCGCAAGCGAATGAACCCGGGTTCCATTTCCGGGCAGGGTGAGACCATGAGCAAGTTCCTTTGCGTCATTTACCTCTATCTACCCAACAGTAATTGGGGACCTGGATGTTAATCGATTCGCGCGTCGTGTTACGGGGTAATGGTTAGCCAGTGCAGTTGGCCACGGACTATTCCTTGACACTGGGTCACTCAGCTCATTAACTCAGGGTGTGGTTGTTGTGTTGGCGACAGCTTCAACACCTTAAACAAATTCACGCCTAGGTGGCCCTTGGGCCTGGCCATTCTCATTTCAGGAGGGGCAACCATTATAATAATAAAAAACAAAAAAAAACGATCATCAACTTTAGGTACACCAATCATCCTTGTAAAAAAATCCTGATTGAATAATTTCCTCAGTAACATACAAGTGAACCAAACTTGGGTACTACACAACTACAGTATCACCCAATGACTTATTTTACACTATATCTACTACCACTTAACATTTCTATATCAGTTCAACAACCATCACTCAACCTTGTTCCATTTTATTTAAAGTTCGTTAATCAATAAGAGGAATTATTATCACAACACAAGCATTCATTAATCAGTCTCCATTGTGAATCATTTTGTTGGGGTGTGTGGGAGGATTACGCTGGATAATAACTGCATTGTTTTGTATATCCAGAAGAATCTTAACTCCAGCTTACTCCAACTAATAACTAACCTAATCTAACACAACCTAACCTAATCTAATCTAACCTAACCTGAAAAATCTCCACGACAACTTACTCCAACTAATAACTAACCAAACATAAGCTAACATAATTACACACACACACACACACACACACACACACACACATAAACCATAAATATGTTATATGGAACATAAATATAACTTCCAAAATCACTCTCATATACTTCCTAACCGCGTCCTGACGAAATAGTACACCTGTAACGTTCTGTCAGGGCTCAGGTCGAGGCTCCTCCTTACTGATTATCTATACGTGTGTGTGAGTGTGAGATGTTTCCTAGTATGTAATAAAAAAGGCGGGGATCCGCTTTTGAATTTTGCCACATACAGCGGCTAGTTTATTGTGCACCCATATTCATTTATCAACTGTATAAATCAAAGGTTAGAGATACAATAGGTCCCCTTAAAACTACAACAGGAGAAATGACTGATGATGAGTTAGAAATGTGTAGTACGTTAAATAGTCATTTTCGCTCCGTATTCACAAATGAAACCTAGCACAGTTTCCAGAAGTTCATAAGGTATATAACGACAGTATAGAAAATATGTTGATGAATATCAATATTACTAGTAACGATGTGCTTAAAGTAATTAACAAACTGAAGCCTCATAAATCGCCTGGTCCAGACGAGGTATATGCTAGAATATTAAAAGAATGTAGAGATGAGTTGAGTAATCCATTAGCAGTTTTATTTAATAAGTCATTAGAATCGGGCCTAGTGCCAGAAGCTTGGAAACTTGCAAATGTAGTTCCGATTTTCAAAAAAGGTGATAAATCAATTGCATCAAATTACCGTCCCATTAGTCTCACGTCAATCATAGGCAAGTTGCTAGAGTCAATTATTGCTACAAAAATCAGAAGCCACCTTGAAACATTCAACTTAATTCATTCTTCTCAGCACGGGTTCACCCAGGGACGTTCTTGTCTCACAAATTTGCTTAGCTTTTTCTCAGAAGTATATGAAGAGGTAGATAATGATAAGTCATATGATATAATTTATTTAGATTTCAGTAAAGCATTCGATAGAATCCCTCATGAGAGATTGATAAGGAAGGTAGAAGCACATGGAATAGGTGGATCATTATTAAAATGGATTAGGTCATGGTTAACTGGTAGGAAACAAAGAGTCAGCATAAATGGATTAAAGTCAGACTGAAATTTGCGGTCAAAAGCCAGGTTCCCCAGGGATCTGTAATGAGCCCTCTGCTGTTTTGTTATATTCATTAATGATCTTGATTTAGGCATAACTAGTAGGATTAGTAAATTTGCAGATGATACCAAAATGGGGAAGTGATAAATTCAAACAATGACTTTGGAACACCTTAAAAGATCTAGATACTGCCCATGAT
Source organism: Homarus americanus (assembly GCF_018991925.1). Taxonomy (NCBI): domain Eukaryota; kingdom Metazoa; phylum Arthropoda; class Malacostraca; order Decapoda; family Nephropidae; genus Homarus; species Homarus americanus. Next base: position 2,350 of record NW_024710750.1, on the reverse strand, counting down.
GTGGGTCAGTAGACTGGCGATGAATTTTAATACTGATAAATGCAAGGTACTACCATAGATAAGAGACGAATACAAACGTTAAGTATAAACTAGGTAATAACACGGAAATAGAAAGCTCAGTTTGTGAAAAGATCTAGGTGTATTTGTAGCAACGACTTGAAACCTAGAAAACAATGTATTAGCGTTCGCAACAAGGCAAACAGGATTCTTGGGTTCATATCTAGGTCTGTGAGTAACAGAACTGCTGACATTATCTTGAAACTTTACCTAGCATTAGTGAGGCCACACATGGATTATGCGGTTCAGTTCTGGTGTCCTTATTATAGAATGGACATAGATTCTTTGGAGAGAGTACAAAGAAGAATGACAAAAATGATACATAATATTAGAAACCTTCCATATGAAGGGCTGAAAACGGAAGCACATTCATTAGAGAGGCGTAGAGTTAGGGAGATATGATAGAGGTGTACAGAGTGGTAAATTAGGATTAGCAAAGGGTAAAATGGAAGATGTTCTGAAGCTCCAGTAATAACAGAAATAACTAGAACAAATGGCTTTAAATTAGATAAATTCCGATTCAGAAAGGATGCTAAACTAAGCACTAGGTTTAGTATGGGGAGTTGTGGATATGTGGAATAGGCTGCAAGGTGCTATAGTAGGATCGAGGACGCTAAGGGAGCTTCAAGACGAAGTTGGATAGGCACATGGAGGTGCTGGGAATGGGTGTGAAAAGGGACCTGCCCTGTATGGGCCCAGTCCGGCTCTGCAGTATCCCACTTTCTTGTATTCTTATGAGCAGATTATAGTTAAACAGTAGACGTCAGAATATTATGGCACTGAATGTTAAAAACAATGTATTTCCAAAAAATTATTTGTTTAGTTGTGTACAGTACATCGCCCTCTCCCTCAACCTGCCATTATTCAATAAATTATTTGTTCCCTCGTTCTAACAAGAGATACACGATAACATATCCTATTTGAAGATAAAAATACACTGTCCAGGAAGAGTCATAACAAACTTGGGGGTTATCTGAGAGAGAGAGAGAGAGAGAGAAACAATACCTTCTACAGTACAGTTATATAGTATGACCACCATGACCCACGGAGATCTGTACCTCTTGGCTCCTGACCTCTGTTGACCTTGTGTATACTCACCCAGTTGACCTTTCCTGCCCTATCTCGCCCATTCCTCCTACAGTCAAGGGCTGGGGGGGCCGAGGGGGGGGGGAACGGAGGGGAATGGTTCTGTAAGCATAGTTGAGGTTAGGTTAGGTTAGGTTCAAATGAGTGATAGATCAGGTCCCATGGTTAGTTTATCTCTCTCTCTCTCTCTCTCTCTCTCTCTAACACATATATATCCCTATTCTGTAAAATCGTGTGGTTATTTATATTTACTCACTGTTGATATTCTGGGAGAGAGAAAGAGAGAGAGAGAGATGTAGATTGAGAGAAAGATATTATTGAGAGAGTAGACGAGGGAAATAGACTGGAGAGAGAGAGAGAGAGAGAGAGAGAGATGTGAATTAGTGTTTACTCCCACTCATAAGTATAGTATTAGTCAACTTATATTATACAGGGTCTCCAGTCCACATTAAAATTAAAACAACTTTGTAAAACCTTATAAACTTTTGATTGAATGATAACAGATTAATATCCACACACACACATTATAGTCAGTCTCTTCGAGTTTCATTTGGTGTATGGGAATATATCGTTTGGGTATAAGGTATAAGGCATCATTCGGGAGAGGTCAGGTCAGGTCAAAGTAAAGGTAAGGTCAGGGTAGGTGATCTCAGTGGCCAGGAAACGTGAATTTTTAAGTTGGGATGAATATTTTTTTTTTGGGGGGGAGGAGGGAGGGGAGGGGGGGAAGCGAATATGCTTTTATATGATGGTGATGAAGGAAGGAATAGAGGGAGAGATGGAGAGGAATTATGAAGGAGGGAAGGTTGAAGGAAAGATGAGAATAGGAAAAGGAAGGGAGGAAGGAGACAGGGAAAATTGAAAACTGATAAAGATGATGCAAGGGTGAAAATAAAGAGGATGGTGAGGAAAGAAAGAAGGATAGAGGGAAGGAAAGAAATCACGAAAATTTTAAATGAAGAAATGAAGACGAAAATCAACAAAAAAATTAAATAAAAGAAGAAATAATCATGAGAGAAGAAAGAAGAGAAATTGCTGGATTGACAAACACGACACATGGTGTGTGTTTGTTTGTTTGTATGGTGTGTGCATGGTGTGTGTATGTGTGTATGGTGTGTGTATGTGTATGGTGTGTGTATGTATGGTGTGTGTGTGTGTGTATGGTGTGTTCATGTATGGTGTGTGTATGTGTGTGTGTATGGTGAGT
>NW_024710749.1:0-21691 GCF_018991925.1 Homarus americanus | reverse complement strand
TATTTTTAGGGAGAATGGTAGTCGGGCAGAGATGAGCAGAGATGAATTACAGGTGAACAATTACAGCGTACAGGGAGATCTGTAACAGGAGGGAGTTTCATGGAAGTGAGGTGTAGGAATAAATTATAAGAGGGGAGAGATATGTTTGTGTACTGTACATGGTGCTTCAATATTGGTGTCATGTAAGGCAGCGACGAAAAGAGTGACCGAGTTCAAATAGTCATTGTTATTTTAGAGGGATTTTGTGAGGGGCCTCGGTAAATGAGTTTATACCGTCCCCATGTGCACACAGGCAGAACATTGGCACTACCAAAAGTGAAAACACTGAAAGATAGACACGGAAGGGAGTGAGAGGCGACTTGTTAACATGAGTTTTGTCGAGGTGATCTGAGAGGGACTGATAAACTCCTCCCTTACTATGACAGCCACATAGGATGTTAGTAACTGAGACCAAGATCGAAATAAAGACAGGCAAACGAGACACAATATTACAATGGAGGGCATTAGAAACCTTGAGTACAGAGACAGGTTAAAGCATCTTAATTTGTACTCCCTCGAGAGACGTAGAGTGAGGGGCGATATGATAGAGGTGTATAAATGGAAGCCAGGGCTGAACAACGGGACATTACAAAGGTACTCAAACTATACAACCAGGAGCGAACTCGTAACAATGGTTTAAATAAGACAAATATAGATTTAGGCGCAAAATAGGTAAACATTGGTTTGGAAATAGAGTAGTGGACGAGTAGAACATTATTAGTAGAACATCATTAACTCGAATACGCTGGGTAGCTTCAAACATAGGTTGGATGGATATATGAGCAATAGGGGTTGGGTGTAAATGGGACTGCCCAGTATGGGTCAAAAGGCCCGCTGCAGTTTCCTCCATTCTCATGTTCTTATGTTCTTAAAGTTTTACAGGTTAAGGAACATTGTTGCTGGTCCTGTGATACTAATCTGACGAGAACAAGTTATTAAGGAAGGGTTCAGAGGAGGAGGGGAACTGACTACTTACAAAATGAACACAGCGACTCCTGTTGTCTCGGTAGGGTTGTCAAATGCCTTCGTCCCTTGTGTCATATTGTCTAATACAATATTGTAAAGATATTTTTGATCGAGTGTAAACATTCCTCCAAACTTTGTAACAAGGTTGACTGCCATCAATGGTGGACAGGCCTCCGCCATGCCAAGGTTAATATTGACATTAATTCCTTTAGATAAGATAGGGAGAAAATAATGTGTTGAAGATTTAGAGATAAATATAACTAAAGTGTTAAGGTATAAAGTATCTTGGCTCAACCAGATCTCTGCATGATGTATTCTGACGTCATAGGTACTCACTGTTAGCTGAATGACTCGTCAGACCTTTGGCTCAGGTTAGCAACCATAACTCTGGCCAATGAAAGATATTGGTCATTATTGTACTCGTTTTAGATCTTGTTGTGATAAATCCACATACCAAAGTATATTGTAATTCATCGCTGTGTTTACCCTCTCGTGTTTATGACGCACGAACAGTGCCCCCCCCCCCTACCACCCATGATGGCGGGGACCACAGTGAACAACTTATACAGTGAATATCATACAGTGCCCCCACCACCCATGATGGTGGGGACCACAGTGAACAACTTATACAGTGAATATCATACAGTGCCCCCCCCCACCACCCATGATGGCAGGGACCACAGTGAACAACTTATACAGTCAATATCATACAGTGCCCCCCCACCACCCATGATGGCAGGGACCACAGTGAACAACTTAACCTGAGTCAATATCATACAGTGCCCCCGACCACCCATGATGGCAGGGACCACAGTGGGAGCAACTTATGCAGTCAATATCATACAGTGCCCCCACACCACCCATGATGGCAGGGCCTGTGACAACTACTCTGCAGTGAATATCATACAGTGCCCCCCACACCCATGGCAGGATACAGTGAACAACATACAGTGAATATCATACAGTGCCCCCCCACACCCATGATGGCAGGGTTCACAGTGAAGCAATTTATACAGCAGAATATCACAGTGGCCCCCCCACCACCATGATGGCGGGGACCACAGTGGTTAACCCATACAGTGAATATCATGTGGCCCCACCCATGATGGCAGGGACCTGATAAACAATTTATACATGAATCATACAGTGCCCCACCCCACCACCCATGATGGCAGGGGACCACAGTGAACAACAGCAGTGAATATCATTACAGTGCCCCCCCCACCACCACCACCACCCATGATGGCCAGGGACCACAGTGAACAACATACAGTGAATATCATACAGTGGCCCCCCACACCACCCATGATGGCAGGGACCACAGTGAACAACATACCATTGTCTCCCCACCACCCATGATGGCAGGGACACATTAAGACAACTATACAGTGTCCCCCCCACCACCCATGATGGCAGGAACCACAGTGAACAACTTATACAGTGAATATTATACAGTGTCCCCCCCCCACCACCCATGATGGCAGGAACCACAGTGAACAACTTATACAGTGAATATTATACAGTGTCTCCCCACCACCACCCATGATGGCGGGGACCACAGTGAACAACTTATACAGTGAATTATCAAAATATAATGTTCCTAAATGGTGAATAACGATACTATTAATTAAAGGTAAACTTAACATACGGGTATTACTATTAAAGCAAGATGACCAATGGTTTGGTTATGTCAACACAAACACAACACACACTCCACCACCTAACAGATCTGGCTGCTGTGATCCACTCTTTACAAACACTTTAAATGTCCACCTAACATCATCAGTGTGTTAAGTTCATGACTATAACAGGAGAATAAACATTAATTTTTAACGTGACACTTGCTGGAGGTTGTGTCATCTTCCTGAGGTCAAGGACTGGTGGGCGGTAATGAGGAGATGTGTCTGTAATGGTGGTAGTAGAGGCGGCGGTGGTGTCTCAATGTTAAGTGGTGTGTGTGTGTGTGTGTGTATGTGTGAGTGCGTGTGTGTGAGTGCGTGTGTGTGCTTGTGCGTCTGTGTCACCACTAGACAACGCTACCTATGCATGAGGTCACCAGGTGCAGCAGTGCCACCTCCACTTCCTTCAAATTAGACAATATTAAACAGGTAAAAAATGTTCCTCAAACATTTTCTTTAATTCTCGTATCTTAGAATCATTTTACTCTCAGAAGATCAATACGGTTGGGTCGTAGTGGAGAACAATCTTCTCACATACGATTCAAAGATGTATCGAACCCGAGTCACAGTAGTGAGAAGCAAGTGATACATCGCTATATCTTCGATACAAAAAATGATGACTGAAAGTTATCCCCAGATTACAGAAGAGTACGTTGGGTTTTAGTAATAGCAACAACAACAGCTGCAGCAATGATAATGATAATGATGATGATGATGATAATGATAATGATAATAATAAAAAATAATAATAATAATAAATAATAATAATAATAATAATAATAATAATAATAATAATAATAATAATAATAATAATAATAATAATAATAATGTTAAGAAAAGACTGTCCTTTAATAACACATTAAAATCAAAATGCAATTCAGCACGGATTCAATTTTATTTAAAATAATATATATATATATATATATATATATATATATATATATATATATATATATATATATATATATATATATATATATATATATATATATATATATATATATATATATATATACTGACCACGCGCACTAAAAGTGATTTACTTACATCAACACATATATATATATATATATATATATATATATATATATATATATATATATATATATAGTGTACATATGTAAATAATAAAAGCATAAATAATACAAACAAAATCAATTAATATTTTTATTTTTATTTAACATCACATCAGAAGGGATGGTGACTGTTCAGCGCTTCTAGTTGTTCTGTGTCTTTTTCCCGGTGTAGATGTAGTCTCCCCAGGGCACGATCTCGTCCTTTTGCACATGGCAGAAGGTGGTCTTTACTTTCTTCTTGTTGTTTTGAGCTTTGGGTGTTTGAGCATTGGGTTTTTGAAACTTGGGTTTTTGAGCATTGTGTTTTTTAGCCTTGGGTTTTGTGGTGGTCTCCACCTTTTGAGTTCGGGGACCGGAGCCCTTCACCTTCTTCTCGGGGACGGTGACCTTCTTCTCCTGGCCCTTCCCCTGGCCCTTCCCCTGGGCCTTTCCGCACTTTGGCACTTGGGTGACAGAGTGTTTCCCCATTTTGACATAATGACCCTAACAGCTCTCTCACTGAGGTCAATTCAAAATTTGACCATTCCATTCAGAAATAATTATAGAGAGGTTGGAATTTAAAAATATAGTGATGAGGGATGGTAAGTAGAGTGATGATGGATGGTGTTGTAGTGATGATGGATGGTGTTATATGTAGTGATGATGGATGGTGTTATATGAAGTTATGATGTATGGCGTTACAGTATATGTAGTGATGATGAATAGTGTTTTAAGTAGTGATGACGGATGGTGTTGTATGTAGTGATGATGGACGGTGTTATATGTAGTGATGATGGATGGTGTTATATGTAGTGATGATGGACGGTGTTATATGTAGTGATGATGGAGTGTTATATGTACTGATGAGGGATAGTGTTATATGTAGTGATGATGGATGGTGTTATATGTAGTGATGATGGATGGTGTTATATGTAGTGATGATGGATGGTGTTATATGTAGTGACGATGGATGGTGTTATATGTAGTGATGATGGATGGTGTTATATGTAGTGATGATGGATGGTGTTATATGTAGTGACGATGGATGGTGTTATATGTAGTGACGATGGATGGTGGTATATGTTATCCTCTGAAACAATATGAATTGTTCCTTCTGTTACGATACGGCAACTATTAATATTCGTCTACTATGTCATTTAACCAATATATATATATATATATATATATATATATATATATATATATATATATATATATATATATATATATATATATATATATATATATATATATATATATATATATATACTTTGCTGAGGATCAGAATCCAATTTTGATGGTTTAGTGATCATAGAGGATGATTCTTGATGAGCAAACAGACGAACAAACTCATAAGGTACTTGAAAAACATTTTCTCTTTCTCTGTCTCTCTCATTTTGAAGTATAACACCAAGTCGTCATCCTCTGAACGTGTTGGTCCACCTAGCCCAGTGGTTCTCAACCTTGTTTGCCCCATGCACCCCTTTCACCATATGTCAGAATGTCATTCCCCCTCCTTTCCAAGATTGTCTGCCTCAAACGTGCATTTCAAATAATATGCATATAATGCTGAAAATCCTTTATTTTTTCCATATTAGTACATATACATTTACAATTTTACATGGATTATTTTTATAGTGGAGTTTTACAAATTAAATGCCAATTGAAAATGTTGATGGATTTATAAAACTTGAATAAAAGTAAAATAGTTTTTTTATTTAAAATGAATTACTTAACAGACCAAACTGAAGCATAATGCAATAAACAAAAAGTTCAATAGAATACCAGGATATTGTAAATTTGTAATTAATTTTATTCAGATGAAGATTACAGTCAATGAGAAACCTGTGATTGTTTTTTCTTCGCTAATTCTGGGATACGCGGAGGAGTGCTTGAAAGAACACAACGCAGGTCATTTTCCACTTGTAATCTACTACGTTGCTTCGTTTTAATTTACAACAGAGTTGAAAAGCCTGACTCACAAAGATATGTCGACCCAAACGGAAGCAATGCACGGATAGATCTTTCTGGCACTTTTGGGTAGGAATCGCACATCAAGGGCCCAAATTCTGTGATTGATTTCTCATCGAACATATCTCTTGCTCCCGAATCATTCCCCACCCCCCCCGCCCCCCTGAAAACCTGAATTCCCCCCTTGGGGGGAATTTCCCCCTGGTTGAGAACCCCTGACCAAGCCGTTCTTTCCTCCACAATAACATGTAATGTGTGAGAGACGACTGGAGGCTGAGGATCTACTGACTAACGTGACCACATATTCAGATACGATAATAGTGGCAGAACGAGTACCTCAACCTCGGCAAGATTGGCCTCTTCCATGGTTTTATTTGATCTCTGTTTCCTCTCAGCTTTGTATTGACGTGAGAGATTAATTTCCGGTAACGTACAACTTTTTTCAACAAACTGTCTTTGACACTAATGATAAAGATAATAAATAAATCAGTGAGTTCGAAAAATGTGAAATTGGTTCGATCTTAAGTTAGTTTTGTATTTTAACGAACTACCGATGGCGGGAGACAACATTCATCTGAGGTGTGACGGGGCCAGTATAACAACGCCTTATATATGGTCATTATCGTAGCCTAATACTTCACAGTCCACCTGTGAATATTAAAGCATTGATTGTCTGTCTAAATCACATTTTAATATTTCATCATATCATAAGTATTATCTTGGTGTCGTGATAATAAATGGAAGATAATTCATTTATTTTAGAAAATCGGTGCAGGTATTATTTCCTTTACCAGACGCTGTATTAACTCACTAAACACACAGTCTGTGTCTCACGAGCACTGTAACACATTTAGCTCTCAGATGGAACCAAGAGTTTGGTTTATATTCCTAGTTCAATATTTAATATCTTACTGTTCATTAGTTTCTCTCACACGACGGAGACAAATACGAAGGAATATTGTCAGTCGCCAGTGTTGACGTGTAATCTTTTTATGTAGTGATAATTAATACTTTGTTTAGAGGAGAATTTCTTGTATAATATCCACATTTTGCCGATATTATTTGTGTTACTTATAGGTTTAATATAGTAAGAATATATCAATAAATCTATTCCAAAATAAGTTATGTAAAACCAATGTAACAAAACAACAAGACTCTTGAATCTCTGTGCGGATTTCTCCCTCAACATCCAGTATTTGCAGCGGTCTATGTTAATAAATAAAATCCTATAATACTTGTGTTAAGGCTGGAGCTGAGTTTATGATGCAGCGGCCCTGAGTCTAGTGAGGAGGCCGCTGTGACGTTCACTGTTGTTAATGTTTTGTCGCCATCACCAGATAGGTCTATAGTTATTATATCCTGATTATTGTTATTATTTTGATGTGACACTTTTAAGTGTCTACAGCCTTCAGCCATCATAATAAACAGTGAAGACTTCGTGTCCCTTTCATACAACTGAGAGAAAACCTCACAGCCTCCCCAGCTGGTGAGTGAGGCAGCAGTGAGGTGAACGGCCGGCCACCCGTCCCACTAAGGTTATCAAAATAGATTTATCCCTGAATTTATTAGACCTGCATTTAAGGCGTTTTTATTTACTTTCACTGTGGACTTTCATCAATTCCCTGAGAGTTATTTTTTCGGATCACCTGAAGAATCTCCACCCAATGTTATTTCACCTAAAGATTAACCAACACTATTTGAGGGGGTGACGTTTGGTTAGGTTAGGTTAGGTAAGGTTTGTGCACTGCACCTTAAACTAACCTAATTTTCACCTGACCTTGACTAATTTAGATCAAGTTTAGTTATGTTCAGATGACAAATGGTGTCTTGAATAAAAGAGTCAGGAAGCGAACACTGGGAAGTGATATTGTTGAGGCGGGCGTCATCTGCCGTACAGTATTGTGTACAGGACAACTAATGAAAACCTTAGACGTAATATCCTGAATTATTTATGATTTAAACAACTATAATTTCATGTTGTAATACTTAATATACCAAGTAACACTAACTAGATGTTCATCAATATGTCATTACTTTTCGAGAATAAATTATGTGGCCAATTGTCGAAATATAAATTCCATAATATATCGTCTATGAGCTCCAGTGTTGTGTCTTACTTTTGGACGACTGTAAATTAAAATAATAATTAATAAAAATATAACTTTAGTAGTTTGTTATTTTCGGTAAAATAAATGACCTTCATTATAGTCACCAGCATCATCATGTTATTTTAATATATCTTTAACTTTCCCCCAATAAACTTTACTCTTCTGTGTGGACATTTTTCCAATACTTCCATTATAGCATCGATGGATTATCTTGCCTCAACTCCTCCCCCACCAAGAGGTTTTAATAGTCTTTAAGGTACAGCGTCCCGTAGTGAAGGGGTTAGTAGAGATAACGAAAATAATACCTTAAAGCCACATTTTTATTCTAAATTATTCTAAAATTATGTGAAAAAAATTACTCTTCAAAATTCATATAATTATCACAAAAACATCGTAACAACAACGACCACTGCAGCCCCGCCCCGTGTCCTTCAAGTGTACACAGAGAGAACTGTAGCGCATAGATCAAGACAGGAAGAAAGAAACAACAAGTGTTAGAAAGGTTCATATTGGAGGTTATAGACCCTGACAGTTGAAGCACCACAACAACAATACATCACCATAATACACTGCTTTAAACTGTGAAGGTACAGTTGTTCCTGGTGTGATGAACATATATTCTCAAGACTAAGACCAGGTGGGCGACGCGTTCCAATACTATCTGTTGGTTTGAACATTTGTCTTTCATAATATATGATAGTCTTTAGCGGTAAAGTTTAAACCTTTAGCGAAATATTTTTTGCTAAATGCGAACGAAATTTCGAATAAATAGGACAATTTATATATGCAAATGTCAATTGTTTCACCCAAGAGAATGTTAGTAAATAAGTTAAATACACCAAAAGACGCCACAGTTCATGAGGACATAAGAGTTGGAAAAATTCTTTGACAAATTGAAGGAGTTTTTCACGGCAGAGAGACTCAAGGCCAAGAGACACAGTAGGTGCCAGTCTGGACACACTGTCGACCTGAGAATGATAGAAGTTGTGGAGTTTTAAGTGAGTCAAAACAATGTCAACAAAATAATAACAATAACCTTACATACAGAACATCTTGGAGTATATTAATCATTCATTTAAGTCATTATCTTGTAATGTTTCCTTAATGGTAACTCGGTCTTAATGACTCTTGAGTCAGTGTTCCACCCAAGATTATGACAATTATAATTACTATATTTTTTTCATATTACTGGTTATAGGAAGATATATTTGAATAATTTTAAAATTCAGATCAATATTTTCATAATTATCTTCTTGAGAGTTGCCTAAAAGGCTGGTGGTGGATGCTGTTAAGGCTGTGATCACTGGACCTGGCTTCCTTTACTTCCTCATTATGGGTAAAGTTTTATTCTCTGCCATAACTGCAGGTGTAGGAGGCAGCTTTCTGCACAAATATCAACACTGAGTTCCTGAAGACCGCCGCATTGTGCAGGATTTCTCTCACTTGATAGAGATGAAAGTAAGTTCCTTGTTTATCTTGATTTGTTTATTGATTAATTTGTTCCTTTTTATCGTGTTATATATTATGATGATGATGATGATGGTATTTAATAATGATGATGATGATTAATAATGCTGATGGTGACTGAGAATGATTGTGATGATGATGATTAATAATGCTGATGGTGACTGAGAATGATTGTGATGATGATGATTATGATGATGATTGGGGGTTGACGATTAAATTATTTTATGCCTCACGAATTATCGTCTACATATACAGGTTTGTTAACACATGACCAGGTATACCTACGTGATATACCGCTGCTCACTAATTAGTATACGAGGCGGCGGAAACATACATTATAATAAACGTATATCACAATAAATATAAATATGTACAGGTGATATTTGTGCAGGTGTATTAGGGCTTAATTACCTAGAATTCAAATCTCAAAAAGCAGACAAAAAGATTAAAAAAATTACTATGTACATACTTTTCAAAACAAACAAAAGGTTAATTGCAATATTCAGACACTCACCAATCGGACCCATTTTTAGCATCAAAAAAACAAAATACCTGCAGCGTTCTCGTCCTGCAGTCAATGTTGTTTATAGCAATTTTTTTAAACTAACTAATAATTTGAAAATAAAGTTTTACATGTCCAGGAGCGGTAATATAGTGTGTGTGTGTGTGTGTGTGTGTGTGTACTGTAGGTAGTCAGTGGGAAGTTAAGGTAAGTATGGTGGTAGTGGTGTAGAGTGGTGGTGTTGGTGGTAGTGGTGTAGAGTGGTGGTGTTGGTGGTAGTGGTGTAGAGTGGTGGTGTTTGTGGTAGTGGTGTAGAGTGGTGTTGTTGGTGGTAGTGGTGTAGAGTGGTGGTGTTGGTGGTAGTGAGTAGAGTGGTGGTAGTGGTGTAGAGTGGTGGTGTTGGTGGTACTGGTGTGTAGAGTGGTGGTGTTGGTAGTGGTGTAGATTGGTGGTGTTGGTGGTAGGGAGTAGAGTGGGTGGTGTTGGTAGTGTGTAGAGTGGTGGTGTTGGTGGTAGGAGTAGAGTGGTGGTGTTTGTAGTGGTGTGTAGAGTGGTGGTGTTGGTAGTGAGAGAGGGTAGGTAGAGTGGTGGGGCAGGTAGTGGAGTTAGGTGGTGTTGGTGGTATGGAGTTAGTGGTGGTGTTGGTGGTAGGAGTTAGTGGTGGTGTTGGTAGTGGAGTTAGTGGTGGTGTTGGTGGGTAGTGGAGTTAGGGTGGTGTTGGTGGCAGGGAGTTAGTGGTGGTGTTGGTGGTAGTGGAGTGAGTGGTGGTGTTGGTGGTAGTGGAGTTAGGTGGTGGTGTTGGTGGTAGTGGAGTTAGTGGTGGTGTTGGTGGTAGTGGAGTTAGTGGTGGTGTTGGTAGTGGAGTTAGTGGTGGTGTTGGTGGTAGTGGAGTTAGTGGTGGTGTTGGTGGTAGTGGAGTTAGTGGTGGTGTTGGTGGTAGTGGAGTTAGTGGTGGTGTTGGTGGTAGCGGAGTTAGTGGTGGTGTTGGTGGTAGTGGTGGTGGTGAAGTTATCAGTTATCAAGTGAAACAATACTTGTAAAATAATTAGTTTTGTTTGTTGCATTACCAATGTATAACTTTATTTTAGTTGTGTTGGGGAGATACTGGTGGTAAAAATGACGTTGTTGCTTCAAGGATGTAATTAATAACATTACCTGCAGAATTGTACACAAGAGTCGCCACAGTTCGCTGTAATAGTTGATTCTTTTTATTTTCGGGAGAATTTAGTTTAACTTCTAGATTTAAATTGTCTTATCCCTGCTCTTCCCTTCACTATATATCACCTATAATCTCGTATATGCTTGTATATACATAACTTATGTCAAATATACACACAGCACTAAATAACAGGTGAATTAACCATAAATATTTTATATGGAACATAAATACAACTACCAAAATTACCCTCATGTGCTGTCTCACCGTGGCCCGACGAGCTATACGTACGGTGAAGTTCTGTTGGGCCTCGGGTCGAGGCACACCGGAACGGCTCAGCCTCGAAGTGGTCCATCTTGCTTGGCCACTCGTTTCCAGGCCAGTCCTGGCGGGGAGGCCTCAGGGTGGCCCACTCCTTGGCTAGCCGCTTCCACAAGTAATAATAATAATAATAAAAATATATAAATAATGGGATTAAAATAAAGATAATAAAATTAATAAAAATAATAAATAATAAAAATAATAATAAAATGATAAATGATAAAAATAATAGGAATAATAATAATAATAATAAATAATAGGAAAAATAATAATAATAAAAGATAAAATAATAATAAAAAAGATAAATAATAAAAGTTATAAAAATAATAATAATAATAATAATAATACGAATAATAATAATGAAAAATAATAAAAAATATTAAAAATAATAAAACATTAAAAATAATAAAATAGAACTACAATAAAAGTTATAGGAATAATATTTATAATAAAAATCAACAAAAACAAAAAAAAATCATAATAAATTTAACACAAGTTAACATATCTTTAACCCAACCCTGAACGATAAGTAAACCAGATTTATGACCTCAGCAAGAAAATTCGATCCACTAAGAGTTACTCAATATTGGTAAGTAATTTGCATATTATTTAAGGCAAGTTAGTGTTGATGTTCACCTTCCTACCAATTTACCTGCGATAGTTTGTTTTCAGCGTCACCTGCCTGAGCCTTTGTGACTCACCTGATCTATGTTCATTACAGCCAATCTCTGAGGTGGTGGAGGGGGAAGGGGTAGATATCGTTGAGAGGGGAGGAGAAGGGAGGGGGAAGAAACGTGGTATGGGTGGAAGGTAGTGTGTGTGTGTGTGTGTGTGTGTGTGTGTGTGATCATGGTTAATTTCTACATGTATACATTTATCTGGTTTCTTTTACCCTAACCTTTCATGTGTTAAATATGTTAAAAAATAACACCAATTTACCTAAATTCCCTGAAAAAAGGGACATAAATTAACCTATATAAATAAACAACCAAATGTAACTCAAGTTGCTATTCAGGAAATAATTTCCTAATGGCGGCAGCAGTTTATGAGCCCCAGTGATATTTTACCTGTTGACCCACAGCTGACTACAACCCTGTAGCACAATAAACTCACCTTTACGATGGTGACTATATATATATATATATATATATATATATATATATATATATATATATATATATATATATATATATATATATATATATATATATATATATATATGCAAGAAAATCACTGTACTGTAGGTGCGCGTGATCTAGGTATATGCTGATAACCACAAGGAAAGAAGAAAACACGAAGTTCCCAAGCGCTTTCGTGTAATTCACATCTTCAGGGGTGAGTACAGACTAGGGAGAACTACATAACAAGGTGTATATATACAAAGGAGGGTGAGATCAAGTCCACAATGGTCAGGTATTAGGTAATGACCCTACTAATCTTCAAAAAGCACCGCAGCAGTTGGTAGTCAGGTCAGAGGGTAAGCTGACCCAACCTTCTCACCTGGTTACAAATCCTCTTAATTACGAAATTATCCAGTTTGTACATACCATTACTCAAATTCATGTTGACGGATTCTGTATGTTTAATGAGACTAGATTCTATAATGTTCCTATTGTCAATTGAATTACAAGGTAATATTGAGGAGGCATTATCCCAGTCAATGCAATGCTTATTATCCCTCAAATGAACAAACAGAGCATTGGATTCCTGGCCTGCCCTAACACTATATTTATGTTGTTTACTGTAAGTCTAGTTCCAAGATCTTTACCTGTCTGGCCTAAGTAAAACATATTTCATTCCTTGCAAGGAACTTTATAAATGCAACCAATTGTGTTGTTGGGGGAGTTCTTGATTAACATTTGTTTAACAGTGCATGAGTTTTTAAATGCCACATTGACGTTCCAGGTTTTTAGTTGTAAAGGAATTTATGGTCATGGGTGGGCTTGGGATCGGTTCTATAAAAAGATTTCTTAGTAATGTTCAGGCATTTATGAAAGATCTAGGGTATTTAAGGTTCAAGCTAATATTATAGATATATTTATATTCCTCATCAATGAACAATCGCCTCGCTCCCCGCCGAGGTCCAATTAAGCAGTAGCCGATCATCCCGGCCGCTGCTCGGCACATTACAAACCTCCATTATGGCACAGTGCAAACACATTAACAGTATCCTTATAATACCACAACATCAGATTACATGGCCATTGGCCAGTAGCACAAGCTATTATCATAACACATAAACGTTGCAAACATATCACTGTGCTATTAAAGACGTTAATTCATACTACTACTACTACTACCACTACTTTCCTGTCACTCGGAATCGAGTATGACGATCATCAAGCTATGATTCAATGATATGAGTTATTAAGGATGTCACCTAGGTTGGTGAGTTCTGAGGTGACTAAAGAGGCCGATACGGGACCGGCAGGGTTGTTCACAGATGTTGCACATATGTCGCACATGTGGAGGGCTACAATACATCTAGTGCAGGAGGGACGGCGGCAAGGTCTTTCCGGTATTGGCACTTGTCTGCGTCGGTATGCAGTCGGGTTAACTGAAAGGTACTGACACCTTCTGTGGTGCTCCTACAAGCGTTACGGTGTGGAGTAATCGTCTCCCAGGTGAAGGGGTCGATTTGGCACTTTTTCAGGTTTGTCTTAAGACTATCCTTATGCCTTTTCAGTTGCCCGCAGAGTTACGTTTACTATTCGTTAGGTGACTGTTAAGTAGCTGCTTTGGCAATCTACTGTCATCCATGCAGGTAACATGGCCAGTCCAGCGTAGTTGTTCATGGATAATGGTAGCCTCGATGCTCCTACAGTTGATGTCAGCGAGAATATTGGCATTTGTTCTCTTGTATTCCCAGCGAACTCGGAGGATGGAACATAGACGACGTTGGTGAAAGGTTTCAAGTGCCTTGAGGTGCCCCCTGTACGTGACCCATGTCTCGCTGCCATTTAGCATGGTGGGGAGGACCACGAACCCTTGAACTTATCGGCCTGCTTAAACAAGGTATTAGTGATAGAGAGGTTGTTTACAGCTCACTTGCTGAGGAGGAGTAGGCCGTTGGGATAACTTTCACCTAGTCCATTTCTCCCTATGGTTCCCTGCCAAATGTCAGCAGTTTACCTCACACATAAACCAGGATACATCACCATGCTGACCAATCTACCTATATATGGCACCAATTAATATTAAGCAGCCTTGGTGTACTGACGTCAACTGTGGCTCGTCCAGAGTGGAAGCAGTGAGGTACGCGACACATCCACCTGTTTATGAGCAGCATTACTCCTGGTCACCGCCCCACCACATGTCTCGAGCTATAATAGGGAAAATCCCAGATTGCCAAACTTCTCCAATTAAAATGCTTCAGTAAAATCCGAGACAGGATCATGTCACAAGACTTTTGCCAACTGACCTCAAGTGATATTCTAAAATTAATCATCGTCCATCACTCAAACTTAGGCCATTAGAGGACAGGCTTATTACTCCTGCTAGTGTAGAGTTGTCATGGTGGTGACAGTGTCATACCACATGGCTGACTGGCAGTGGAGAGTTATCATGGCGGTGACAGTGCCATACCACGTGGCTGACTGGCAGTGGAGAGTTGTCATGGCGGTGACAGTGTCATACAACTTGGTTGACAGTTTCATACAACATGGCTGACACTTTCATACAACATGGCTGACAGCGTCATACCACGTGGCTGACTCGCAGAATCTTGTTGCCTTCCCTGGAGTATTGCATCTCTCTCACATCAACCTGTTGTCCAGCTGGGTACCTAACTTTACAAAGTTAAGAAAGGCTGTTGGGTGCTGTGCCGGCCACGCTGTCCTCTTGTGTACCGAAGGTTTAGCACACACTGTGCTGTATACAGTGTGCTGTACATGTTTTGTACGCACGATATCGGAAAATATAATTTCTTCGGACCACTTCTCCCCATTAGGTGGAGCTATCAAGCATTAACTAAAGCTGCTTCTCAAACTGCGTTGTCTTTATTGTTAATGGTGATACATTATTTTGTTCTTAAATTCAACCACGTCATGATCGTTGGAAACAATCGACTTGTATTGGAAAAATATTTGAAACATCCGTAAACTTTCCCTTTAGACACTGACTGCAGTAAGTATTGTTGTGCGAACACTTGCCTTCACTGAGGACAGTTGTGGAGCACAATACATCTGGTGTGTGGGTCGTGTAGGACGCCGGGGAGGACCTGGGGAGGTTTAGTAGACGGTCTCCAGGAGGAGGTCTTTTATAGCCTGTACACACACCCTCTCAGTAATGGATATTGCTTTATTAAGTATTAAGTGAACGCGAGTCCATGGTAATGTTGCTGTACAAGCCTCAGTCGCCAACACAGCCTCACCTAAAACTAACTGAGCAATATTGTATGAAAATGAAGATCTAGATAAATACTCGTGTGTTTCCTAATGTCTTTACACGGCGTGTGTACAGTCTCGTCAGAGATTCTTCGAACACTGCTGGAGACAGCTGGCAACTCGAGGCCGTTTGTTCACTATAGTACGTAGTAAAAATTATGAACGAACGTAAAAGTGGTTGCTGATTGGTTACTTAGTTCCCCGTTGCTTAATTAATGGTTGGGCTTTGTTGTTTCGTATTATATTATACAACGTACTCTAGTAAACAAACGGCCTTGAGTTGCCAGCTGTCTCCAGCAGTGCTCGAAGAATCTTGAATGAGACTGTACATAAACATGGTAAGTCTGACTACAATGTAAACATGAGAAGTAAAACTCTACCTTTTAAATGCTATGACTGATTATGTTCTGTAGTTAAAAAGATACAGTCCTTTAGTTGTAAATAATCAATATTTTATCAATATACTGTACGTGGAATAATAATAATAATAATAATAATAATAATAATAATAATAATAATAATAATAATAATAATAATAATAATAATAATTCCACATACGGTATATAACAACACGTGCGCCCGTCTTGGTCGCTGGTAAAGAGAGAAATGCGAGTGTGTCACAAGGCTCCTGAACGACGACAGAGGCTGGACGACCACCGCTCATCACCTCCCCGGACGTGATGGGCCGTTTGTCTCTGCCCTTATGATCCTTTGTCGCCGTAATTGACAGGTAACACAATATGAGGAACTCTGTCGGGAAACACTGCCCGGGCTGAATCACTGACACAATTTCTCAATTTTCTTACAAGTGTTGATGGCCGCCAGTACAGTATGTCCTTATAGTTCATGTTGTCTGTCTGTTGCTGATGTTTACTACATTTTACCACCTAAATATAACACATTTTGAAGGAGAAATATGTCGAAGGATTCTGTGAAGACTTACAGTACATAATATCCAAACAAAATTATAAAGTAGTTCTCTCTAGACCTCAAAAAATAGTGATAATATATAAATGAAGATTGAATTATGTGTACTTAAGGACAGCCTGAGAGGAGCAGTGCAGCGCTAAGTGACGCCCACAAGCTGGTGACATGACGAGGACATTTTAACACCAAAACAACCATGAAATAATTAACCTTTTCTTCTTATCAAGATTTAAATTAAATTATAACCAACTTCATCAAGCAAACGAAACCTCCAGACTCTGATGACGTCACTCGAGGCATTAGTGATAAACCAAGATAAACGAATCTAATCTAACCTCAACTAAACTAAACTACCTTGACCTAACCTAAATCAACAAGTAAATTATTATTTATATTTAATTGAGAATAAATACTCACATAAAACATCAGATTTATCCCCAAGAAATCACACTCCCACATTTTTTCGCTCGGTCATATCTCATAATTTGAATATTCAATCACTATAAATAATAAATGTAAGAAAATTGTCGAGCGATTTAGAAGAAAAGTTAAAAACGTCAATGAATAAGTTTGGGGGCGTGTGTAGTGGGCGAAAGATAATAGTGAACAAGAAGAAAGAGTAAAGTCATAAAAATAAGTAGAGAAAAGGAGAGAGAAATGTAAGAATAACTGGAGACAGAAGGCAGAACGTGACGTGTTTCAGGTATGTGAGAGTGAGTGTGTCGACGAACAGAACGATGGACGACACATTATCGAGTACAGCCAAGACCACCGAGATACAAGGCCTCGCGTGACGTCATCACCTCTAGTACCAACACATACCAATCTCATCCTTAAAAATAATGCCTGTTTTCCCCCTCAAAGGTCATCAACTAAAATAGTGAAGTTAACAATGGCTACTAACATTTATTTACCTCCTAAGTAGAGAAGGTGTGACTTAATACACACGATTTGTTGCTTACAACTACTGTACTTAGCTTAATGTTTGAAGTTTTAATTTTTTCTCAAGGTTCTTGGTGGCAGCTATGTTATTGTTCTCCCTAGCACAATAATTGTTTAGCAGAGCATTAGAAGAAGCCCATAGCAACATTCTTTCTACCTTATCCGTACTGTGACCACCATCACAAAAGTCGCTGGGAAAAAGAACGTCATTATCTGCCGGAACATTCAACGAAATGTTCATTGTTAAGTTTCGCTGGTTGACAGAATGAGAAAAAATTCTGTTCTGTTAATTTGTTAACAATAATATAATTGTATAGAACAATGTTTGTTTCAGTTTCATTTGGGTACAACAGAGAACCTCCGCTAATACGCTGAATGGCAGTTTATCTTCACACGTGTACACGTTATTAATTCCTTGCAAAAGTTAAATTTAATTTTCTTGACAACTGTATAGCAGCAGTAACCAGCTAAGTGGGCTACAACAGGAAGAACGTCCTTACATTCTTTAACATCATTATCTGCCACATCTCCGTTGAGTTTATGAAGATCTACCTTGTGCTTCTTTCCCATGTCATCCCGGTTAGTTCCTCAAACTTCCTCAGGTCAACATTTTGGTTATGAAGTGGTAGGATCAAATACAATACAGACATCATTCTGAGTTTTTTCACACTCAAACACTTGACGCACAGATATGTTGTACTGGCCACCTGCCAGCTGGCGACACTGACCAAACCTTTCTTCAAGATGATCTGTCTGAAATTTACCTGTTAGTACATATTAAGATTTTAGTTCATTTATGCAATAATCTGTCAGTTCTGTCATTACCTGTGTGGTATGTTTCAAGGCCGTAAATTCTTTGTTATATGTTTAGCCTTTTACGTCGATGATCGCCCGAGTTGACCAGAAAAATCATTACCGGAAAATATTTTTTCTTCAGCATCCTGACCTAATTTCATTCATCATTAGATAATATTCTCCTTTAAATGACAAAATAAAGCACCAAAGGAGACAGGACTTATTCGCGAGTTAATTTCATTCATTTACTTTATGCTCAAGATACACACCAGCCAAGCTACACACCAGCCAAGCTACACACCAGCCAAGCTACACACCAGCCAAGATACACACCAGCCAAGCTACACACCAGCCAAGCTACACACCAGCCAAGCTACACACCAGCCAAGCTACACACCAGCCAAGCTACACACCAGCCAAGCTACACACCAGCCAAGCTACACACCAGCCAAAATCAAAACATCATATGTATTATCAGTAAAATTTCGTTAAACTAAGATATTTACAAAATGGTTACATCTAATTTATACGAAATATTGCTAATGTAATAGCAGCTAATAACAAAATATTAAATTAAGTGAACAAATTTTAGTATTTTATAATTGTATTTCAATGTCGCGCGGCCTTATACTACACACCGTGACGTCAGACACATGTGACGTCAGTTCCATCAGGCCTTGTATCTCTGGCCGCAAGAGGAAGAAGAATAATGTAAGCTGGATATATAATTTACTTAGCAGGGATATATGGGGTGAATTTACTACTGGTTATGAAGACTAAGTTTAAATACTCTATAACAAAACTAATTTAGTAATATTAAAATAAATATATATTTCACGCATAAATTAGAGGAAAGTTTACCTATTTACCTGTAGTATGAGGAAGTAGTGCAGCGCCTACCTGGTGGTTCCTTGAGCCAGGTAATGTTACTCCATGATCCTCCCTGCCGCTGCCAGAAGCAATAACCCCAAGCTCACTGACGTAAAGTGTGAACCTTAGCGTGTGGGTTCAACCACCGCCTTACCTTATGATCCTACACTAAGTCCTTCTACACTTCTTGGCATCAGCTTACGTAATTAGGCAACATGGAACAGCGTAAAGGCTCAAGGTAAATGACCACCATCGCTGTATATCAGGTCAACTTTGAAGGTTTACTCGATAAGGGAGTAATTTAATCTCGTGTTACAACACAACATTTTTAAAGCACATTCTTTGCCTTAATTAAGAGAAGAGTAATTATTATACAACTCCGAATATTTTCTGCTTTCAAATTCAACACATTTATGCAGATTCACCGGACAGATAAGTAGTTCTCTCATTTTTTAATGTTTAGGTAGATTGATGCACCAAAAATACAGCAAACATCTTATTTTCTGAGAGAGAGAGAGAGAGAGAGAGAGAGAGAGAGAGAGAGAGAGAGAGAGATAACAGCTTGAGAAATAGTTCAGAACTTTAAAAAATAATTACTGAAATGACTTCGTTCATCTTC
Source organism: Homarus americanus (assembly GCF_018991925.1). Lineage (NCBI taxonomy): Eukaryota > Metazoa > Arthropoda > Malacostraca > Decapoda > Nephropidae > Homarus > Homarus americanus. The sequence continues at coordinate 1,889 of NW_024710749.1, read as the reverse complement.
TCGAGCTGTAACAACAACAACAACAACAACAACAATTACAACTACAACTACAACTAAAAGATAATAATAATAATAATAATAATAATAATAATAATAATAATAATAATAATAATAATAATAATAATAATAATAATAATAATAATAATAATAATAATAATTATAATTATAAATATAATTATAATTATAATTATAATTATAATTATAATTATAATTATAATTATTATTATTATTATTATTATTATTATTATTATTATTATTATTATTGATAGATAACACCTCCGTCAGTACTTTATGGCAGGCGTTGACTCTGTCATACAGAACTTATCAAATATGGTAGCAGTTATGTCATAAAACTCCATCAACAAATACCGCAACATAATGGAATGATAACTATTGGCTTGAAGGTTTTCTTACAATACCGTACAGTACCAGCGTGGTCCACAGGGAATCTTTGAAGAGTGTCAGTCCATTTCAAAACCCCTGAGGGAAGGGGAGACACAAAGAACGCATTTGCTCCGTCTTTGACGCCTCAGTGGTAGTGTGGTGTTAAAGAACACATTTTGCCGAGACGATACGATATATAAAAATATTCAACTGAAACAATGTCCAAGAGGTTGATGGTAACGTGAAGGTGTCGGAAAGTGGAACCTATCGGTGCCAACTCACTGTAGTAATTTAGGAAAGCTTTCATCTTGCCATACGAGGTCAGTACTGTTATTTATGGACCAGTATTCACACATTATCATTTATACCCCACCTCAGTGTTTGTGTTCGAGAGAGTGGTCAGTTGGCTTCATTACAGCGTTAGACTGAGACTTGGTATCATATAGGGAAGTAACCCTTAGACTCTCTAATACAGATCCCAGTGGTGTCCGTGTTAATGATACGGTTGTATGGCAGCAGCAAGATGGAACAGGGTGTCCATCTCTCCTTAAAAGTACCGTCCTGGGTTCAGTGATCACGTTGACATTCACACATACTGAGACAACTTTCAGTAACTTGAAACAACTTAAGATTAACCTATTTGGAATAAATGTAAAATATGTTATTTTACATTTTTATAAGAAAAAAGTATTACCCTGTAAATAGTTGCTGGTTTCAGCGTTATATTCCGGTGATCCTTGTGAGGCTTCTGTCCTGACCAGTATGAGGACGATATTGTAGTCTATCAAATGTTCTTCAAACTATGTAAACAGTCGGCACAGTCCAGGAAGACAGGTGCTACAGCCAGCATAGATAAGAACCTCAACTCATATATATAGATACACTAAGGCAACACAACCCAAGCACACAAAGACTAAACCAACACAACTAAGGCTTACAGAGCTCTTAGTCAGTAGAGAAAGTCTTCTTATTAAGGGTGAGAGGAACACAGTATCACTGTCACTCTCCCAGGTCGAGAAAACAACAAATGATCTGCCGAAATCGTTGGACACGTGGAGGCCCGGCCAGCCAACTCTCCTGACAGTTTAATTGGCTCTCAGTGCTGCTCACTGACGTCCACCACAGCTCCCACCCCCATCACCAGCCACACACCACACCAGCACAAGAAACACCAAATGAAAACTAATTAATTCACTCATGACTTCTGCCAGAATTCCAGGATACTAAATTAAATCAAAATATGTGTCGAGCTGCTCACCTGTTTGTGCTGATGACATTGACATTTCCTTGCATTGTTTTATTTATATATATATATATATATATATATATATATATATATATATATATATATATATATATATATATATATATATATATATATATATATATATATATATATATATATATATATAACACTAATAATAATCGTTGCTTTTATCGTTTTTGAAGACCGTCGTCTATTTGTAAACACACTTAAAGGTTACCACGGCTGGGCGAGTCCATTA
>NW_024710748.1:0-12608 GCF_018991925.1 Homarus americanus | reverse complement strand
ACTTTGTTATACTCGATCAGGAGACTTTGTTATACTCGATTAGGTGACTTTGTTATACTCGAGCAGGGGACTTTGTTATACTCGATCTGGGGCCTTTGTTATACTTGATCAGGGGCCTTTGTTATAATCGTTCAGCGGACTTTGTTATACTCGATCAGGGGACTTTGCTATACTCGATCAGGGGACTTTGTTATACTCGATCAGGGGAGTTTGTTATGATTCTACCAGGGGACTTTTTTATACTCGATCAGGGGACTTTGTTATACTCGATTAGGTGACTTTGTTATACTCGATCAGGGGACTTTGTTATTCTCGATAAGGGGGACTTTGTTATAGTCGATGAGGGGGCTTTGTTATACTCGATCAAGGAAATTTTGTTATACTCGATCATGGGCCTTTGTTATACTCGATCAGGGGACTTTGTTATACTCGACCAGGGGACTTTGTTATACTCTATTTGGGGCCTTTGTTATACTTGAACAGGGGGCTTTGTTATACTCGTTCAGGCGCTTTTGTTATATTCGATCAGGGGGCTTTGTTTTACTCGATCAGGGGCCTTTCTTATAATCGTTCAGGGGACTATGTTATACTCGAACAGGGGACCTTGTTATACTCGATCAGGGGACTTTGTTATACTCGATCAGGGGACTTTGTTATATTCGATGAGGGACTTTGTTATTCTCGATCATGGGACTTTGTTCTACTCGATGAGAGGCCTTTGTTATACTCGATGAGGAGACTTTGTTATGCTCGATCAGGGGAATTTGTTATACTCGATCAGGGGACTTTGTTATTTTCGATGAGGGGACTTTTTTATACTCGATAATGGGACTTTGTTATACTTGATGAGGGGCCTTTGTTATACTCGATCAGGGGCCTTTGTTATACCCGATCAGGGGACTTTGTTATAATCGATCAGAGGACTTTGTTATACTCTATGAGGGGGCTTTGTTATCCTCGATCAGGGAACTTTATTATACTCTGTGAGGGGACTTTGATATACTGGATCAGGGGACTTTGTTTTACTCGATGAGAGGGCTTTGTTATACTCGATCAGGGGAAATTGTTATACTCGATCAGGGGCCTTTGTTATACTCGATCAGGGGCCTTTGTTATACTCGATCAGAGGATTTTGTTATACTCGACCTGGGACTTTGTTATACTCGATTTGGAGCCTTTGTTATACTTGATGAGGGGGCTTTGTTATACTCGATCAGGGGAATTGTTATACTTGATCAGGGGGCTGTGTTAGACTTGATCAGGTTGCTTTGTTATACTTGATCAGGGGACTTTGTTATTCAAGATAAGGGGAGCTTTGTTATATTCGATGAGGGGGCTTTGTTATACTCGATCAGGGAACTTTGTTATACGCGATCAGGGCCTTTGTTATACCTGTTCAGCGTCTTTTGTTATACTCCGACCAGGGACTCCTGGTTATACTCGATCAGGCGACTTTGTTATACTCGATCAGGGTGCTTTGTTATACTCGTTCAGGGGCCTTTGTTAAACTCGATCAGGGGCCTCTGTTATACTCGATCAGGGAAATTTTGTTATACTCGATCCTGGGCCTTTGTTATACTCGATGAGGAAACTTTGTTATACTCGATGAAGGGACTTTGTTATACTCGATCAGGGAACTTTGTTATACTTGATCAGGGGGCCTTTGTTATAATCGTTAAGGGGACTTTGTTATACTCGATCATGGGACTTTGTTATACTCGACAAGGGAGTTTGTTATACTCGACCAGAGGACTTTGTTATACTCGATGAGGGGCCTTTGTTAAAACTTCCGATGAGGGCCTCGGTTATAATCGACCAGGACTTTGCTATATCTGGATCAGGGGCTTTTTGTTATACTCCGGATCAGGAACTCTTTGTTATACCTGATAAGGCATTTTGTTATACTCGATCAGGGGACTTTGTTATACTCGATCAGGGACTCGTTATACCCGACTGGGGACTTTGTTATACCTTTTTTTCGATCAGGGGGCTTTGTTATACTCGATCAGGGAACTTTGTTATACTCGATGAGGGGACTTTGTTATACTCGATCAGGGGCCTTTGTTATACTCGTTTAGGTGTCTTTGTTATACTCGACCAGAGGACTTTGTTATCCTCGATCAGGGGACTTTGTTATACTCGATGAGCGGGCTTTGTTATACTCGATCAGGGGGCATTTTTATAGACTTTTAGGGTCCTTTGTTATACTCCAGCAGGGGCCTTTGTTATACTCGTTCAGGGGACTTTGTTATACTCGAAAAGGGGACTTTGTTATACTCGATCTAGGGCCTTTGTTATACTTGATCAGGGGACTTTGTTATACTCGACCAGGGAACTTTGTTATACTCGATCAGGGGACTTTGTTATACTCGATCAGGGGACTTTGTTATACTCGATCAGGGGACTTTGTTATACTCGATCAGAGTACTTTGTTATACTCGATCAGGAGAATTTGTTATACTCGATCAGGGGACTTTGTTATACTCGATCGAGGACTTTGTTTTCCTCGATTAGGGGACTTTGTTATACTCGATGAGCGGGCTTTGTTATACTCGATCAGGGGACATTGTTATAGACTTTTAGGGTCCTTTGTTATACTTGATCAGGGGCCTTTGTTATACTCGTTCAGGGGACTTTGTTATACTCGACCAGGGAACTTTGTTATTCTGGATCAGGGGACTTTGTTTTACTCGATGAGGGGGCTTTGTATACTCGATCAGGGGACTTTGTTATACTCGATCAGGGGCCTTTGTTATACTCGATCAGGGGCCTTTGTTATACTCGATCAGGGGACTTTGTTATACTCGACCTGGGACTTTGTTATACTCGATTTGGAGCCTTTGTTATGCTTGATGAGGGGGCTTTGTTATACTCGATCAGTGGACTTTGTTATACTTGATCAGGGAGGCTTTGTTATACTCGATCAGGGGACTTTGTTATTCAAGATAAGGGGGGCTTTATTATTCTCGATCAGGGGGCTTTGTTATACACGATCAGGGAACTTTGTTATACGCGATCAGGGGCCTTTGTTATACTCGTTCAGGCGTCTTTGTTATACTCGACCAGGGGACTCTGTTATACTCGATCAGGCGACTTTGTTATACTCGATCAGGGTGCTTTGTTATACTCGTTCAGGGGCCTTTGATAAACTCGATCAGGGACCTCTGTTATACTCGATCAGGGAAATTTTGTTATACTCGATCATGGGCCTTTGTTATACTCGATGAGGAAACTTTGTTATACTCGATGAAGGGACTTTGTTATACTCGATCAGGGAGCTTTGTTATACTTGATCAGGGGGCCTTTGTTATAATCGTTAAGGGGACTTTGTTATACTCGATCATGGGACTTTGTTATACTCGACAAGGGAGTTTGTTATACTCGACCAGGGGACTTTGTTATACTCGATGAGGGGCCTTTGTTAAACTCGATGAGGGGCCTTTGTTATAATCGACCAGGGGACTTTGTTATCCTCGATCAGGGGCCTTTGTTAAACTCGTTGAGGGACCTTTGTTATACTCGATCAGGCGACTTTGTTATAAAGATCAGGGGACTTTGTTATATTCGATCAGGGGGCTTTGTTATTCTCGATCAGGGAACTTTGTTATACTCGATAAGGGGATTGTTATAGATCAGGGACTTTGTTATACTCGATCAGGGGACTTTGTTATACTCGATCAGGGGACTTTGTTATACTCGATGAGGGGCCTTTGTTATACTCGATCAGAGGCCTTTGTTATACTCGATCAGGGGACTTTGTTATACTCGATCAAGAGAATTTGTTATACTCGATCAGGGGACTTTGTTATACTCGATCAAGGACTTTGTTATCCTCGATCAGGGGACTTTGTTATACTCGATGAGCGGGCTTTGTTATACTCGATCAGGGGACATTGTTATAGACTTTTAGGTTCCTTTGTTATACTCGATCAGGGGATATTGTTATAGACTTTTAGGGTCCTTTGTTATACTCGATCAGGGGCCTTTGTTATACTCGTTCAGGGGACTTTGTTATACTCGACCAGGACTTTGTTATACTCGATCTAGACGCTGTTATACTTGATCAGGGGACATTATACTCCAACCAGGGGACTTTGTTATACTCGATCAGGGGGACTTTGTTATACTCGATCAGGGGACTTTGTTATACTCGATCAGGGACTTTTTGTTATACTCGATCAGGGACTTTGTTATACTTGATCAGGAGAATTTGGTATACTCGATCAGGGGACTTTGTTATACTCGATCAGACTTTGTTATCCTCGATCAGGGGACTTGTTATACTCAACCAGGGGACTTTGTTATACTCGATCAAGGGGACTTTGTTATACTCGATCAGGGACTTTGTTATCCCTCGATCAGGGTCCTTTGTTATAAGTCAGACGCTGTTATACTCGTTCAGGGGACTTTGTTATACTCGACCAGGGGACTTTGTTATACTCGATCTAGGGCCTTTGTTATACTTGATCAGGGGACATTGTTATACTCGACCCGGGGACTTTGTTACACTCGACTAGGGGACTTTGTTATACTCAATCAGGGGACTTTGTTATACTTGATCAGGGGGCTTTGTTATACTCGATCAGGGGAATTTGTTATTCTCGATAAGGGGGTCTTTGTTATACTCGATCAGGGGCTTTGTTATACTTGATCAGGGGGCTTTGTTATACTCGATCAGGGAACTTTGTTATTCTCGATCATGGGCCTTTGTTATACTCGATCAGGAAACTTTGTTATGTAATAGGCCCCTGTCTCATCAACAGAACGTATTATATAAATGGGTCAATACATCTGATATTATATTCAGATTCACCATCCTGTAACTTTCCACTGTCTATGAGTAAGACATGAGATTCACACGTGAGCGGGCAACTTACCCAAGAGGGCGAGACCCATAGCTCAGCATTTCTGTAAGCACGCACTGCGATGCCCCTAAGCTTCAGTAGCTCACATTAACTCATATCGTAAGGACGTGACCTAACGTTTATCATACATGAACGCCGTCCCTTTCTCATTCACTCCTAGACAGTGAGACTTACGGTTGATATACACTCAGGAATTATATATACAACCTTTCATAATAAAACAAAGGAACTACCGTTTGGGTTTCGTTACTTAAAACCCAAATATAAATATGTGTGAACGGACTGGTTAATTGGACAAGCAGCCGATTCATATATACTCGATGAAGGGACTTTGTTATACTCGATCAGGGGGCTTTGTTATACTTGATCAGCGGGCCTTTGTTATAATCGTTAAGGGGACTTTGTTATACTCGATCAGGGGCACTTTGTTATACTCGACAAGGAAGTTTGTTATACTCGACCAGGGGACTTTGTTATACTCGATGAGGGGCCTTTGTTAAACTCGATGAGTTGCCTTTGTTATAATCGACCAGGGGACTTTGTTATACTCGATGAGGGGCCTTTGTTAAACTCGTTGAGGGGCCTTTGTTATACTCGATTAGGGGACTTTGTTATGCTCGATCTGGGGACTTTGTTATACTGGGCCAGGACACGTTGTTATACTCGATCAGGGGATATGTTATACTCGATCAGGGGACTTTGTTATACTGGACCAGGGGTCTTTGTTATAATGGATCAGGGGACTTTGTTATACTCGATGAGGAGAATTTGTTATACTCGATCAGGGGACTTTGTTATACTCGATCAAGGACTTTGTTATCCTTGATCAGGGGACTTTGTTATACTCGATGAGCGGGCTTTGTTATACTCGATCAGGGGACATTGTTATTGACTTTTAGGGTCCTTTGTTATAATCGATCAGGGACCTTTGTTATACTCGTTCAGGGGACTTTGTTATACTCGACCAGGGAACTTTGTTATACTCGATCTAGGGCCTTTGTTATACTTGATCAGGGGACTTTGTTATACTCGACCGGGGGACTTTGTTATACTCGATTAGGTGACTTTGTTATACTCAATCAGGGGACTTTGTTATACTCGATGAGGGGCCTTTGTTAAACTTGATGAGTTGCCTTTGTTATAATCGACCAGGGGACTTTGTTATACTCGATGAGGGGCCTTTGTTAAACTCGTTGAGGGGCCTTTGTTATACTCGATTAGGGGACTTTGTAATGCTCGATCTGGGGACTTTGTTATACTGGGCCAGGAGACGTTGTTATACTCGATCAGGGGATATGTTTTACTCGATCAGGGGACTTTGTTATACTGGACCAGGGGACTTTGTTATAATGGATCAGGGGACTTTGTTATACTCGATGAGGAGAATTTGTTATACTCGATCAGGGGACTTTGTTATACTCGATCAAGGACTTTGTTATCCTCGATCAGGGGACTTTGTTATACTCGATGAGCGGGCTTTGTTATACTCGATCAGGGGACATTGTTATTGACTTTTAGGGTCCTTTGTTATAATCGATCAGGGACCTTTGTTATACTCGTTCAGGGGACTTTGTTATACTCGACCAGGGGACTTGTTATACTCGATTAGGTGACTTTGTTATACTCAATCAGGGGACTTTGTTATACTCGATCAGGGGACTTTGTTATACTCGATCAGGGGACATTGTTATAGACAATTAGGGTCCTTTGTTACACTCGTTCAGGGGACTTTGTTATACTCGATCAGGGGACTTTGTTATACTCGATCAGGGGACTTTGTTATACTCGTTCAGGGGACTTTGTTATACTCGATCAGGGGACTTTGTTATACTCGATCAGGGGACTTTGTTATACTCGATCAAGGACTTTGTTATACTCGATCATGGGACATTGTTATAGACTTTTAGGGTCCTTTGTTACACTCGATCAGGGGCCTTTGTTATACTCGTTGAGGAGACTTTGTTATACTCGACCAGGGGACTTTGTTATACTCGATCTAGGGCCTTTGTTATACTTGATCAGGGGACTTTTTTATACTTGCACTGGGGACTTTGTTATACTCGATCAGGGGACTTTGTTATACTCGATCAGGGGGCTTTGTTATACTCGATCAGGGAACTTTGTTATACTCGATCAGGGGCCTTTGTTATAATCGTTCAGGGGACTTTGTTATACTCGACCAGGGGACTTTGTTATACTCGATCTGGAGCCTTTGTTATACTTGATGAGGGGGCTTTGTTATACTCGATCAGGGGACTTAGTTATTCTCGATAAGGGGGACTTTGTTATACTCGATAAGGGGGGCTTTGTTATACTCGATCAGGGAAATTTTGTTATACTCGATCATGGGCCTTTGTTATACTCAATTAGGGGACTTTGTTATACTCGATCAGGGGGCCTTTGTTATACTTGATCAGGGGGCTTTGTTATACTCGATCAGGGGACTTTGTTATTCAAGATAAGGGGGGCTTTATTATACTCGATCAGGGGGCTTTGTTATACACGATCAGGGAACTTTGTTATACTCGATCAGGGGCCTTTGTTATACTCGTTCAGGCGTCTTTGTTATACTCGACCAGGGGACTTTGTTATACTCGATCAGGCGACTTTGTTATACTCGATCAGGGGGCTTTGTTTTCCTCGTTCAGGGGCCTTTGTTAAACTCGATCAGGGGCCTCTGTTATACTCAATCAGGGAAATTTTGTTATACTCGATCATGGGCCTTTGTTACACTCGATCAGGAAACTTTGTTATACTCGATGAAGGGACTTTGTTATACTCGATGAGGGAGCTTTGTTATACTTGATCAGGGGGCCTTTGTTATAATCGTTAAGGGGACTTTGTTATACTCGATCATGGGACTTTGTTATACTCGACAAGGGAGTTTGTTATACTCGACCCGGGGACTTTGTTATACTCGATGAGGGGCCTTTGTTAAACTCGGTGAGGGGCCTTTGTTATAAGCGACCAGGGGACTTTGTTATACTCGATCAGGGGCCTTTGTTAAACTCATCAGGGAACTTTTGTTATACTCGACAAGGTGACTTTTGTTATACTCGATCAGGGGACTCTTTTGTTATACCGATCAGGGGACTTTGTTATACCTATCAGGGGACTTTGTTATTCTCGATCAGGGGCCTTTGTTATAGAATTTTAGGGTCCTTTGTTATACTCGATTAGGGGCCTTTGTTATACTCGTTCAGGGACTTTGTTATACTCGACCAGGGACTTTGTTATACTCGATCTAGGGCCTTTGTTATACTTGATCAGGGGACTTTGTTATAGTCGACCATGGGACTTTGTTATACTCGATCAGGGGACTTTGTTATACTCGATCAAAGGACTTTGTTATACTCAATCAGGGGACTTTGTTATACTCGATCAGGGGACTTTGTTATACTCGATCAGGAGAATTTGTTATACTCGATCAGGGGACTTTGTTATACTCGATCGAGGACTTTGTTATCCTCGATCAGGGGACTTTGTTATACTCGATGAGTGGGCTTTGTTATACTCGATCAGGGGACATTGTTATAGACTTTTAGGGTCCTTTGTTATACTTGATCAGGGGCCTTTGTTATACTCGTTCAGGGGACTTTGTTATACTCGACCAGGGGACTTTGTTATACTCGATCTAGGGCCTTTGTTTACCATGTGAGGGCTTCTTTGTATACTGGATCAGGGACTTTTGTTATACTCGATCAGGGGCCTTGTTACACTCGATCAGGGCCTTTGTTATACCTGGATCAGGGACTTTGCTATACCTGACCTGGGACTTTGTTATACTCGACGGGAGCCTTTGTTATGCTTGGATCAGGGGCTTGCTATACCTCGATCAGTGGACTTTTGTTGTTTTGATCAGGGGCTTTGTTATACCTCGATCAGGGGACTTTGTTATTCAAGATTAGGGGGGTTTTATTATACTCGATCGGGGGCTTTGTTATACACGATCAGGGAACTTTGTTATACTCGATCAGGGGCCTTTGTTATACTCGTTCAGGCGTCTTTGTTATACTCGACCAGGGGACTCTGTTATACTCAATTAGGCGACTTTGTTATACTCGATCAGGGTGCTTTGTTATACTCGTTCAGGGGCCTTTGTTAAACTCGATCAGGGGCCTCTGTTATACTCGATCAGGGAAATTTTGTTATACTCGATCATGGGCCTTTGTTATACTCGATGAGGAAACTTTGTTATACTCGATGAAGGGACTTTGTTATACTCGATCCGGGAGCTTTGTTATACTTGATCAGGGGGCCTTTGTTATAATCGTTAAGGGGACTTTGTTATACTCGATCATGGGACTTTGTTATACTCGACAAGGGAGTTTGTTATACTCGACCAGGGGACTTTGTTATAGTCGATGAGGGGCCTTTGTTAAACTCGATGAGGGGCCTTTGTTATAATCGACCAGGGGACTTTGTTATACTCGATCAATGGGGCTTTGTTAAACTCGTTGAGGGACCTTTGTTATACTCGATCAGGCGACTTTGTTATAAAGATCAGGGGACTTTGTTATATTCGATCAGGGGGCTTTGTTATACTCGATCAGGGAACTTTGTTATACTCGATAAGGAGACTTTGTTATACTCGATCAGGGGACTTTGTTATACTCGATCAGGGGACTTTGTTATACTCGATCAGGGGACTTTGTTATACTCGATGAGGGGCCTTTGTTATACTCGATCAGAGGCCTTTCTTATACTCGATCAGGGGACTTTGTTATACTCGATTAGGAGAATTTGTTATACTCGATCAAGGGACTTTGTTATACTCGATCAAGGACTTTGTTATCCTCGATCAGGGGACTTTGTTATACTCGATGAGCGGGCTTTGTTATACTCGATCAGGGGACATTGTTATAGACTTTTAGGGTCCTTTGTTACACTCGTTCAGGGGCCTTTGTTATACTCGTTCAGGGGACTTTGTTATACTCGACCAGGGGACTTTGTTATACTCGATCTAGGGCGTTTGTTATACTTGATCAGGGGACTTTTTTATACTCGCACTCGGGACTTTGTTATACTCGATCAGGGGACTTTGTTATACTCGATGAGGGGGCTTTGTTATACTCGATCAGGGAACTTTGTTATACTCGATCAGGGGCCTTTGTTATAATCGTTCAGGGGACTTTGTTATACTCGACCAGGGGACTTTGTTATTCTCGATCTGGAGCCTTTGTTATACTTGATCAGGGGGCTTTGTTATAATCGATCAGGGGACTTAGTTATTCTCGATAAGGAGGACTTTGTCATACTCGATCAGGGGACTTTGTTTTACTCGACCAGGGGACTTTGTTATACTCGATCAGGGGCCTTTGTTATACTTGATCAGGGGGCTTTGTTATACTCGATCAGGGAACATTGTTATTCTCGATAAGGGGGACTTTGTTATACTCAATTAGGGGGCTTTGTTATACTCGATCAGGGAACATTGTTATACTCGATCAGGGGCCTTTGTTATACTCGTTCAGGCGCTTTTGTTATATTCGATCAGGGGGCTTTGTTATACTCGATTAGGGGACTTTGTTATACTCGATCAGGGGACTTTGTTATATTCGATTAGGGACTTTGTTATTCTCGATCATGGGACTTTGTTATACTCGATGAGGGGACTTTGTTCTACTCGATCAGGGGAATTTGTTATACTCGATCAGGGGACTTTGTTATATTCGATGAGGGGACTTTTTATATACTCGGTGGGACTTTGTTATACTCGATAGGGGCCTTTGTTATACTCGATCAGGGGCCTTTGTTATACCCGATCAGGGGACTTTGTTATACTCGATAAGCGGGCTTTGTTATACTCGATCAGGGGACATTGTTATAGACTTTTAGGCTCCTTTGTTACACTCGATCAGGGGCCTTTGTTATACTCGTTCAGGGGACTTTGTTATACTCGACCAGGGGACTTTGTTATACTCGATCTAAAGCCTTTGTTATACTTGATCAGGGGACTTTTTTATACTCGCACTGGGGACTTTGTTATACTCGATTAGGGGACTTTGTTATACTCGATCAGGGGGCTTTGTTATACTCGATCAGGGAACTTTGTTATACTCGATCAGGGGGCTTTGTTATAATCGTTCAGGGGACTTTGTTATACTCGACCTGGGGACTTTGTTATACTCGATCTGGAGCCTTTGTTATACTTTATCAGGGGGCTTTGTTATACTCGATCAGGGGACTTTATTATTCTCGATAAGGGGGCCTTTGTTATACTCGATCAGGGGACTTTGTTATTCTCGACCAGGGGACTTTGTTATACTCGATCAGGGGCCTTTGTTATACTTGATCAGGGGGCTTTGTTATACTCGATCAGGGAACATTGTTATTCTCGATAAAGGGGACTTTGTTATACTCAATTAGGGGGCTTTGTTATACTCGATCAGGGAACTTTGTTATACTAGATCAGTGGCCTTTGTTATACTCGTTCAGTCGCTTTTGTTATATTCGATCAGGGGGCTTTGTTATACTCGATTAGGGGACTTTGTTATACTCGATCAGGGGACTTTGATATATTCGATGAGGGACTTTGTTATTCTCGATCATGGGACTTTGTTATACCCGATGAGGGGCCTTTGTTATACTCGATGAGGGGACTTTGTTCTACTCGATCATTGGAATTTGTTATACTCGATCAGAGGACTTTGTTATATTCGATGAGGGGACTTTTTTATACTCGATCATGGGACTTTGTTATACCCGATGAGGGGCCTTTGTTATACTCGATCAGGGGCCTTTGTTATACCCGATCAGGAGACTTTGTTATAATCGATCAGAGGACTTTGTTATACTCTATGAGGGGGCTTTGTTATCCTCGATCAGGGAACTTTTTTATACTCGGTGAGGGGACTTTGTTATACTGGATCAGGGGACTTTGTTTTACTCGATGAGGGGGCTTTGTTATATCTCGATCAGAGGACTTGTTATACTCGATGAGGGGCCTTTGTTATACTCGATCAGGGGCCTTTGTTATACTCGATCAGGGGACTTTGTTATACTCGACCTGGGACTTTGTTATACTCGATTTGGAGCCTTTGGTATACTTGATCAGGGGGCTTTGTTATACTCGTTAAGAAGGGACTTTATTTATTCTCGATAAGGGGGACTTTGTTATACTCGATGAGGGGCTTTGTTATACTCGATCAGGGGACTTTGTTATACTCGACCAGAGGACTTTGTTATACTCGATCAGGGGCCTTTGTTATACTTGATTAGGGGGCTTTGTTATACTCGATCATGGGACTTTGTTATATTCGATGAGGGACTTTGTTATTCTCGATCATGGGACTTTGTTATACTCGATGAGGGGCCTTTGTTATACTCGATGAGGGGACTTTGTTCTACTCGAACAGGGGAATTTGTTATACTCGATCAGGGGACTTTGTTATATTCGATGAGGGGACTTTTTTATACTCGATCATGGGACTTTGTTATACTCGATGAGGGGCCTTGTTATACTCGATCAGGGGCCTTTGTTATACCCGATCAGGGGACTTTGTTATACTCGATGAGCGGGCTTTGTTATACTCGATCAGGGAACATTGTTATTCTCGATAAGGGGGACTTTGTTATACTCAATTAGGGGGCTTTGTTATACTCGATCAGGGAACTTTGTTATACTCGATCAGTGGCCTTTGTTATACTCGTTCAGTCGCTTTTGTTATATTCGATTAGGGGGCTTTGTTATACTCGATTATGGGACTTTGTTATACTCGATCAGGGGACTTTGTTATATTC
>NW_024710747.1:0-60580 GCF_018991925.1 Homarus americanus | reverse complement strand
ATATAACAAAGTCTCCTGATCGAGCATAACAAAGTCCCCTGATCGAGTATAACAAAGCCCCCTGATCGAGAATAACAAAGCCCCCTGATCGAGTATAACAAAGTACCCTGATCAAGTTTAACAAAGTCCCCTGAACGAGTATAACAAAGTCCTCTGATCGAGTATAACAAAGTCCCCTAATCGGGTATAACAAAGGCCCCTCATCGAGTATAACAAAGTTTCCTGATCGAGTAAAACAAAGCCCCCTGATCGAGTATAACAAAGACCCCTGATCGAGTATAACAAAGTCCTCTGATCGAGTATAACAAAGTCCCCTGAAAGATTATAACAAAGGCCCCTGATCGAGTATAACAAAGTTTCCTGATCGAGTAAACCAAAGCCCCCTGATCGAGTATAACAAAGTCCCCTGGTCGAGTATAACCAAGTCCCCTGATCGAGTATAACAAAGGCCCCTGATCGAGTATAACAAACTCCCCTGGTCGAGTATAACAAAGTCCCCTGATCGAGTATAACAAAGTCCCTGATCGAGTATAACAAAGTCGCCTGAACGATTATGACAAAGTCCCCTATTCGAGAATAACAAAGTCCCCTGATTGAGTATAAAAATGGCGCCTAATCGAGTATAACAAAGTCCCCTCATCGAATATAACAAAGTTCCCTGATCGAGTATAACAAAGCCCCCTCATCAAGTATAAAAAAGTCCCCTCATCGAGTATAACAAAGTCTCCTGATCGAGTATAACAAAATCCCCTGATCGAGTATAACAAAGGACTTTGATCGAGTATAACAAAGGCCCCTCATTGAGTATAACAAAGTCCCCTGATCGAGTATAACAAAGTCCCCTGATCGAGTATAACAAAGTCCCCTGATTGAGTATAAAAAGTCCCCTGATCGAGTATAACAAAGTCCCCTGAACGATTATAACAAAGGCCCCTGATCGAGTATAACAAAGTTCCCTGATCGAGTATAACAAAGCCACCTGATTGAGTATAAAAAGTCCCATGATCGAGTATAACAAAGTCCCCTGAACGAGTGTAGCACAGTCCCATCATCGAGTATAACAAAGTCCCCTCATCGAATATAACAATGTCCCCTGATCGAGTATAACAAAGTCCCCTGATCGAGTAGATCGAAGTCCCCTCATCGAGTATAACAAAGGCCCTTCATCGAGTATAACAAAGTCCCCTGGTCGAGTATAAGAAAGTCCCCTGATCGAGTATAAGAAAGTCCCCTGAACGATTATAACAAAGGCCCCTGATCAAGTATAACAAAGCCCCTGATTGAGTATAACAAAGCCCCCTCATAGAGTATAACAAAGTCCCCTGATCGAGTATAACAAAGTCCCCTAATCGAGTTTAACAAAGGCCCCTCATCGAGAATAACAAAGGCCTTTGATCGAGTTTAACAAAGGCCCCTATTCGAGTACAACAAAGTCCCCTGATCGAGTATAACAAAGTCCCCTGAACGAGTATAACACAGTCCCATCATCGAGTATAACAATGTCCTCTCTTCGAATATAACAATGTTCCCTGATCGAGTATAACAAAGTCCCCTCATCGAGTATAAAAAATGCCCTTCATCGAGTATAACAAAGTCTCCTGATCGAGTATAACAAAGTCCCCTGATCGAGTATAACAAAGCCCCCTGATCGAGAATAACAAAGCCCCCTGATCGAGTATAACAAAGTACCCTGATCAAGTTTAACAAAGTCCCCTGAACGAGTATAACAAAGTCCTCTGATCGAGTATAACAAAGTCCCCTAATCGGGTATAACAAAGGCCCTCGCCGAGTATAACAAAGTTTCCTGATCGAGTAAAAACAAAACCCCCTGATCGAGTATAACAAAGACCCCTGATCGGGTATAACAAAGTCTGATCGAGGTATAACAAAATCCCTGAAAGATTATAACAAAAGGCCCTGATCAGGTATAACAAAGTTTCCTGATTGAGTAAACCAAAGCCCCTGATCAGGTATATAAGTCCCCTGGTCGAAAATTATACTTAAGTCCCTGATCGAGGTATAACAAAGGCCCTGATCAGGTATAACAAAGCTCCTGAAGTCCAGGTATAAGCAAGTCCCCTGATCGGGGTATATGAAGTCCTGATCCAGAGTATAACAAAGTCGACCTGAACGATTGCTGACAAAGTCCCCTATTCGGGAATAACAAAGTCCCTGATTGAGTGGCGCCCTATTGAGTATAACAAAGCCCCGTCATCGAGTATAACAAAGTCCCTTGATCGAGGATAACAAAGTCCTTGATCTAGTACAAAAAAGTCCCCTGATCGAGTATAACAAAGTCTCCTGATCGAGTATAACAAAGTCCCCTGATCGAGTATAACAAAGGACTTTGATCGAGTATAACAAAGGTCCCTCATTGAGTATAACAAAGTCCCCTGATCGAGTATAACAAAGTCCCCTGATCGAGTATAACAAAGTCCCCTGATTGAGTATAAAAAGTCCCCTGATCGAGTATAACAAAGTCCCCTCATCGAGTATAACAAACTCCCCTGGTCGAGTATAACAAAGGACTTTGATCAAGTATAACAAAGGCCCCTCATTGAGTATAACAAAGTCCCCTGATCGAGTATAACAAAGGCCTCTGATCAAGTATAACAAAACCCCCTGATTGAGTATAACAAAGCCCCCTCATAGAGTATAACAAAGTCCCCTGATCGAGTATAACAAAGTCCCCTCATCGAGTATAACAAAGTCCCCTCATCGAGTATAACAAACTCCCCTGGTCGAGTATAACAAAGTCCCCTGATCGAGTATAACAAAGTCCCCTGATCGAGTATAACAAAGTCGCTTGAACGATTATAACAAAGTCCCCTATTCGAGTATAACAAAGTCCCCTGATCGAGTAAAAAAATGGCCCCTAATCGAGTATAACAAAGTCTCCTCATCGAGTATAACAAAGTCCCCTGATCGGGTATAACAAAGCCCCCTCATCGAGTATAATAAAGTCCCCTGATCGAGGATAACAAAGTCCTTGATCGAGTATAACAAAGTCCCCTGATCGAGTAGAACGAAGTCCCCTCATCGAGTATAACAAAGGCCCATCATCAAGTATAACAAAGTCCCCTGGTCGAGTATAACAAAGTCCCCTGATCGAGTATAACAAAGTCCCCTGAACGAATATAACAAAGGCCCCTGATCAAGTATAACAAAGCCCCCTGATCGAGTATAACAAAGCCCCCTCATCGACTATAACAAAATCCCGTGATCAAGTGTAACAAAGTCCCCTGAACGAGTAGAACAAAGTCCCCTAATCGAGTTTGACAAAGGCCCCTCATCGAGAATAACAAAGGTCTTTGATCGAGTTTAACAAAGGCCCCTATTCGAGTATAACAAAGTCCCCTGATCGAGTATAACAAAGTCCCCTGAACGAGTATAACACAGTCTCATCATCGAGTATAACAATGTCCTCTCATCGAATATAACAATGTCTCCTGATCGAGTATAACAAAGTCCCCTCATGGAGTATAACAAAAGCCCTTCATCGAGTATAACAAAGTCCCCTGATCGAGTATAACAAAGTCCCCTGATCGAGTATAACAAAGTCCCCTGAACGATTATAACAAAGGCCCCTGATCAAGTATAACAAAGCCCCTGATCGAGTATAACAAAGCCCCTGATCAGGTATAACAAAAGTCCACTGATCAAGTTTAAACTTAAAGTCCCTGAACGAGTATAACAAAGTTCCCTGATCGAGTAACAAAAGTCCCTAAATCTGAACAACAAAAAGGGCCCTGATCGAGTATAACAGAGGCCCCTCATCAGTATAAAAGCTCCCCTGGTCGGGTATAACCAGTCCCTGATCCCGGTATAACAAAGTCCCTGATCCGAGGTATAACAAAGAGTTCCTGAACGATTATAACAAAGGCCCTGATCCGGAGTATAACAAAGTTTCCTGATCGAGTAAAACAAAGCCCCCTTATCGAGTATAACAAAGTCCCCTGGTCGAGTATCGCAAAGACCCCTGATCGAGTATAACAAAGGCCCCTAATCGAGTTTAACAAAGGCCCCTCATCGAGTATAACAAAGGCCCCTCATCGAGTATAACAAAGTCCCCTGGTCGAGAATAACACAGGCCCCTGATCGAATATAACAAAGGCGCCTGAACGAGTATAACAAAGGCTCCTGATCGAGTATAACAAAGTTCCCTGATCGAGTATAACAAAGCCCACTGATCGAGTATAACAAAGTCCCTCTCATCGAGAATACGAAAGTCCCCTGATCCAGTATAACAAAGCCCCGTCATCAAGTATAACATAGGCCCCTGATCGAGTATAACAAAGGCCCCTGATCGAGTATATAACAAACTCCCCTGGTCGAGTATAACAACAAAGTCCCCTAATCGAGTATATCAAAGTCCCTGATCGAGTATAACAAAGTCGCCTGAACGATTATGACAAAGTCCCCTATTCGAGAATAACAAAGTCCCCTGATTGGAGTATGAAAATGGCCACTAACGAGTATAACAAAGTCCCCTCATCGAATATAACAATGTCCCCTGATCGAGTATAACAAAGTCCCCTGATCGAGTAGAACAAAGTCCCCTCATCGAGTATAACAAAGGCCCTTCATCGAGTATAGCAAAGTCCCCTGGTCGAGTATAACAAAGTCCCCTGATCGAGTATAACAAAGTCCCCTGAACGATTATAACATAGGCCCCTGATCAAGTATAACAAAGCCCCCTGATTGAGTATAACAAAGCCCCCTCATAGAGTATAACAAAGTCCCCTGATCGAGTATAACAAAGTCCCCTGATCGGGTATAACAAAGGCCCCTGATCGAGTATATAACAAAGTTTCCTGATCGAGTAAAACAAAGCCCCTGATCGAGTATAACAAAGTCCCCTGATCGAGTATATAACAAAGTCCCCTGATCGAGTATAACAAAGTTCCCGAACGATTATAACAAAGGCCCCTCATCGAGTATAACAAAGTCCCCTGGTCGAGTATAACAAAGGTACCTCAACGAGTTTAACAAAGGCCCCTGATCGAGTATAACAAACTCCCCTGGTCGAGTATAAAAAAGCCCCTTGATCGAGTATAACAAAGTCCCCTGAACGATTATAACAAAGGCCCCTAATCGAGTATAACAAAGTTCCCTGATCGAGTATAACAAAACCCCCTGATCGAGTATAACAAAGTCCCCTAATCGAGAATAACAAAGTCCCCTGATCGAGTATAACAAAGGCCCCTGATCGAGTATACAAAGGCCCCTCATCGAGTTTAACAAAGGCCCCTCATCGAGTATAACAAAGTTCCCTGGTCGAGTATAACAAACTTCCCTGGTCGATTATAACAAAGGCCCCTGATCAAGTATTACAACCCCCCTGATCGAGTATAACAAAGCCGCCTCATCGAGTATAACAAAATCCCCTGATCAAGTATAACAAAGTCCCCTGAACGAGTAGAACAAAGTCCCCTAATCGAGTTTAACAAAGGCCCCTCATCGAGAATATCAAAGGCCTTTGATCGAGTTTAACACAAAGGCCCATCATCGAGTATATAACAAAAGTCCCTCATCGAATATACAAGTCCTCATCGAGTATAACAACAAAGTCCCTGATCGAGTAGAACGAAGTCCCCTATCGAGTATAACAAAGGCCCTTCATCGAAGTATAACAAAGTCCCCTGGTCGAGTGTAACAAAGTCCCTGATCAAGTATAACAAAGTCCCCTGAACGATTATAAACAAAAGGCCCCTAATCAAGTATAACAAAGCCCCTGATTGAGTATAACAAAGACCTCATAGAGTATAAATAAAGTCCCCTGATCGAGTATAACAAAGTCCCCTTGATCGGGTATAAGAAAAGCCCCTGATCGAGTATAACAAAAGTTTCCTTGATCGTGTAAATCAAAGCCCCTGATCGAGTATAACAAAGTCCCCTAATATATGCTAACAAAAGTCCCTTCATCGAGTATAACAAAGTCCCCTGAACGATTATAACAGCGTCTCCCTGATCGAGTATAACAAAAGTTTCCTGATCGAGTAAAACAAAGCGCCCCTGATCGAGTATAACAAAGTTCCCTGATCGAGTATAACAAAAGCCCCCTGATCGAGTATGCAACAAAGTCCCCTGACCGATAATAAGAAAGTCCCCTAATCGAGTATAACAAAGCCCTATCAAGTATAACAAAGTCCCTAATCGAGTACAACAAAAGTTTCTGACGAGTAAAACAATGCCCCCTGATCGAGTATGCTAACAAAGTCCCTGATCGAGTATAACAAAGTCGCCTGATCGAGTATAACAAAGGCCCCTAATCAAGTGTTTAACAAAGGCCCTGATCGAGTATATAACAAAGCACCCTGGTCGAGTATGTCAGCGTCCCTGATAGAATATAACAAAGGCGCCTGAACGAGTATAGCAACAAACGCCCCAGATCGAGTATAACAAAGTCCTCCTTACTGAGAATAACAAAGTCCCCTGATCGAGTATAACAAAGCCCCTTGATCAAGTATAACAAAGGCCCCTGAACGAGTATAACAATGTCGTCTGTCGAGTATAACAAAGTTCCCTGATCGAGTATAACAAAGGCCGCTGATCGAGTATAACAAAGTTCCCTGATCGAGTATAACAAAGCCCCCAATCGAGTATAACAAAGTCCCTCTCTTATCGAGAATAACAAAGTCCCCTGATCGAGTATAACAAAAGCCCCTCTTGATCGAGTTTAAACAAGGCCCTGATCGTGAGTATAACAAAGTCCCCTGGTCGAGTATAACAACCCCTGGTCGAGTATAACAAGTCCCCTGATCGAGTATAACAAAGTCCCTGGATCGAGTATAACAAAGTTCCCTGAACGATTATAACAAAGGCCCCTGATCGAGTATAACAAAGTCCCCTGGTCGAGTATAACAAACTTCCCTGGTCGAGTATAACAAAGTCCCCTGATCGAGTATAACAAAGTCCCCTGATCGAGTATAACAAAGTCCCCTGAACGATTATAACAAAGGACCCTGATCGAGTATAACAAAGTTTCCTGATCGAGTAAAACAAAGCCCCCTGATCGAGTATAACAAAGTCCCCTAATCGAGTATAACAAAGTCTCCTGTTCGTGTATAACAAAGGCCCCTGATCGAGTTTAACAAAGGCCCCTCATCGACCATAACAAAGTCCCCTGGTCGAGTATAACAAAGGCCCCTGATCGAATATAACAAAGACGCCTGAACGAGTATAACAAAGCCCCCCTCATCGAGTATAACAAAGTTCCCTGATCGAGATAACAAAGTCCACTGATCGATATACCGCAGTCCCCCTGATCGAGAATAACAAAGTCCCCTGATCGAGTATAACAAAGCCCCTCGATAAAAGTATAACAAAGGCCCCTGATCGAATATAACAAAGCCCCCTCATCGAGTATAACAAAGTCCCCTGATCGAGGATAACAAAGTCCTTGATTGAGTATAACAAAGTCCCCTGATCGAGTATAAGAAAGTCTCCTGATCGAGTATAACAAAGTCCCCTGATCGAGTATAACGAAGGCCTCTGATCGACTATAACAAAGGCCCCTCATCGAGTATAACAAAGTCCCCTGATCGAGTATAACAAAGTCCCCTGATCGAGTATAACAAAGTCCCCTGATCGAGTATAAAAAAGTCCAATGATCGAGAATAACAAAGTACCCTAATCGAGTATAGCAAAGCCCCCTGATCGAGTATAACAAAGTCGCCTGATCGAGTATAACAAAGTCCCCTGATTGAGTATAACAAAAGCCCCTGATCGAGTTTAACAAAGGCCCCTAATCGAGTACAACAAACTCCCCTGGTCGAGTATAACAAAGTCCCCTGATCGAGTATAACAAAGTCCCCTGATCGAGTATAACAAAGTCCCATGAACGATTATAACAAAGGCCCCTGATCGAGTATAACAAGGTTCCCTGTTCGAGTATAACAAAGCCCCCTCATCGAGTATAACAAAGTCCCCTCAACGATTATAACAAAGGACCCTGATCGAGTATAACAAAGTTTCCTGATCGAGTAAAACAAAGCCCCCTGATCGAGTATAACAAAGTCCCCTAAACGAGTATAACAAAGTCTCCTGTTCGAGTATAACAAAGGCCCCTGATCGAGCTTAACAAAGGCCCCTCATCGAAAGCAAGCAACAAAGTCCCCTGGTCGAGCATAACAAAGGCCCCTGATCGAATATGCAACAAAGGCGCCTGAACGAGTATATAACAAAGCCCCTGATCGAGTATAACAAAGTCCCCTTATCGAGAATAACAAAGTCCTGATCGAGTATAACAAAGCCCCTGATCGAGTTAACAGCGCCCCTGATCGAGTATAACAAAGTCCTGGTCGAGTATAACAAACTCCCCTGGTCGAGTATAACAAAGTCCCCTGATCGAGTATAACAAAGTCCCGTGATCGAGTATAACAAAGTCCCCTGAACGATTATAACAAAGGACCCTGATCGAGTATAAGAAAGTTTCCTGATCGAGGAAAACAAAGCCCCTTGATCGAGTATAACAAAGTCCCCTAATCGAGTATAACAAAGTCTCCTGTTCGAGTATAACAAAGGCTCCTGATCGAGTTTAACAAAGGCCCCTCATCGAGCATAACAAAGTCCCCTGGTCGAGTATAACAAAGGCCCCTGTTCGAATATAACAAAGGCGCCTGAACGAGTATAACAATGCCCCCTCATCGAGTATAAGAAAGTTCCCTGATCGAGTATAACAAAGTCCACTGATTGAGTATAACAAAGTCCCCCTGATCGAGAATAACAAAGTCCCCTGATCGAGTATAACAAAGCCCCCGGATCACGTGATAACAATGGCCCCTGATCGAGTATAACAAAGACCCGTGGTCGGCATAACAAAGTCCCCTGATCGAGTAAAACAAAGGCCCCTGCTCGAGTATAACAAAGGCCCCTGATCGAGTATAACAAAGTCCCTTGGTCGAGTATAACAAAGTCCCCTAATCGAGTATAACAAAGGCCCCTCATCGAGTATAACAAAGTCCCATAATCGAGAATAAGAAAGTCCCCCCTTCCAATATAACAAAGTCCCCTGATCGAGTATAAGAAAGTCCCCTCATCGAGTATAACAAAGTCCCCTGATCGAGTATAACAAACTCCCTGGACGAGTATAACAAAGTCCCCTGATCGAGTATAACAAAGTCCCCTGATCGAGTATAACAAAGTCGCTTGAACGATTATAACAAAGTCCCCTATTCGAGTATAACAAAGTCCCCTGATCGAGTATAAAAAATGACCCCTAATTGAGTATAACAAAGTCCCCTCATCGAGTATAACAAAGTCCCCTCATCGAGTATAACAAAGCCCTCTCATTGAGTATAACAAAGTCCCCTGATCGAGGATAACAAAGTCCTTGATCGAGTATAACAAAGTCCCCTGATCGAGAATAACAAAGTCTCCTGATCGAGTATAACAAAGTACACTGATCGAGTATAACGAACGCCTCTGATCGAGTATAACAAATTTCCTGATCGAGTATAACAAAGTCCCCTGATCGAGTATAACTAGGTCCCCTGATCGAGTATAAGAAAGTCCAATGATCGAGAATAACAAAGTACCCTAATCGAGTATAGCAAAGCCCCCTGATCGAGTATAACAAAGTCCCCTGATCGAGTATAAGAAAGTCACCTGATCGAGTATAACAAAACCCCTGATCGAGTTTAACAAAGGCCCTAACCGAGTATAACAAACTCCCTGGTCGAGTATAACAAAGTCCCTGATCGAGTATAACAAAATCCCTGATCGAGTATAACAAAGTCCCGAACGATTATAACAAAGGCCCCTGATCGAGTATAACAAGGTTCCCTGATCGAGTATAACAAAGCCCCCTCATCGAGTATAACAAAGTTCCCTGATCGAGAATAACAAAGTCCCCTCATCGAGTATAACAAAGGCCCCTAATCGAGTTTAACAAAGGCCCCTCATCAAGTATAACATAGGCCCCTGATCGAGTATAACAAAGACCCCTGGTCGAGTATAACAAAGTCCCCTAATCGAGTATAACAAAGGCCCCTGATCGAGTATAATAAAGTCCCCTGAACGATTATAACAAAGGCACCTAATCGAGTTTAACAAAGGCCCCTCATCGGGTATAACAAAGGCGCCTGAATGAGTATAACAAAGGCCCCTGATGGAGTATAACAAAGTTCCCTGATCGAGTATAACAAAGCCCACTGATCGAGTATAACAAAGTACCTCTCATCGAGAATAAGAAAGTCCCCTGATCGAGTATAACAAAGCCCCCTCATCAAGTATAACATAGGCCCCTGATCGAGTATAACAAAGACCCCTGGTCGAGTATAACAAAGTCCCCTGATCGAGTATTACAAAGGCCCCTGATCGAGTATAACAAAGGCCCCTGATCGAGTATAACAAACTTCCCTGGTCGAGTATAACAAAGTCCCCTGATCGAGTATAACAAAGTCCCTGATCGAGTATAACAAAGTCGCCTGAACGATTATAACAAAGTCCCCTATTCGAGAATAACAAAGTCCCCTAATTGAGTATAAAAATGGCCCCTAATCGAGTATAACAAAGTCCCCTCATCGAATATAACAAAGTTCCCTAATCGAGTATAACAAAGCCCCCTCATCGAGTATAAAAAAGTCCCCTGATCGAGGATAACAAAGTCCTTGATCTAGTATAAAAAAGTCCCCTGATCGAGTATAACAAAGTCTCCTGATCGAGTATAACAAAATCCCTTGATCGAGTATAACAAAGGACTTTGATCGAGTATAACAAAGGCCCCTCATTGAGTATAACAAAGTCCCCTGATCGAGTATAACATAGTCCCCTGATCGAGTATAACAAAGTCCCTGATTGAGTATAAAAAGTCCCCTGGTCGAGTATAACAAAGTCCCCTGAACGATTATAACAAAGGCCCCTGATCGAGTATAACAGTTCCCTTGATCAAGTATAACAAAGCCACCTGATCGAGTATAACAAAGTCCCCTGATCGAGTATAACAAAGTCCCCTCATCGAGTATAACAAAGGCCCCTTATCGAGTATAACAAACTTCCCTGATCGAGTATAGCAAAGTCCCCTCATAAAGTATAACACAGCCCCCTCATCGAGTATAACAAAGTCACATGACCGAGTATAAGAAAGCCCCCTGAACGAGTATAACAAAGATCCCTGATCGAGTATAACAAAGGCCCCTTATCGAGTATAACAGAGGCCCATGATCGAGTATAACAAAGTCCCCTGGTCGAGTATAACAAAGGCCCCTCATCGAGTTTAACAAAGGCCCCTCATCGAGTATAACAAAGTCCCCTAATCGAGTATAACAAACTCCCCTGGTCGATTATAACAAAGGCCCCTGATCAAGTATAACAAAGCCCCCTGATCGAGTATAACAAAGCCCCCTCATCGAGTATAACAAAATCCCCTGGTCAAGCATAACAAAGTCCCCTGAACGAGTAGAACAAAGTCCCTTTATCGAGTTTAACAAAGGCCCCTCATCGAGAATATCAAAGGCCTTTGATCGAGTTTAACAAAGGCCCCTACTCGAGTATAACAAAGTCCCTTGATCCTGTATAACAAAGTCCCCTGAACGAGTAAAACACAGTCCCATCATCGAGTATAACAAAGTCCCCTCATCGAATATAACAATGTCCCCTCATCGAGTATAACAAAGTCCCCTGATCGAGTAGAACGAAGTCCCTTCATCGAGTATAACAAAGGCCCTTCATCGAGTATAACAAAGTCCCCTGGTCGAGTGTAACAAAGTCCCCTGATCGAGTATAACAAAGTCCCCTCAACGATTATAACAAAGGCCCCTGATCAAGTATAACAAAGCCCCCTGATTGAGTATAACAAAGACCCTCATAGAGTATAACAAAGTCCCCTGATCGAGTATAACAAAGTTTCCTGATCGAGTAAAACAAAGCCCCCTGATCGAGTATAACAACGTCCCCTCATCGTGTATAACAAAGTCCCCTTTTCGAGTATAACAAAGTCCCCTGAACGATTATAACAAAGGCCCCTGATCGAGTATAACAAAGTTTCCTGATCGAGTAAAACAAAGGCCCCTAATCGAGTATAACAAAGTTCCCTGATCGAGTATAACAAAGCCCCCTGATCGAGTATAACAAAGTCCCCCTGACCGATAATAAGAAAGTCCCCTGATCGAGTATAACAAAGCCCCCTCATCAAGTATAAACAAAACCCCTAATCGAGTATAACAAAGTTTCTGATCGAGTAAAACAATGCCCCTGATCGAGTATAACAAAGTCCCCTGATCGAGTATAACAACAAAGTCCCTGGTCGAGTATAACAAAGGCCCCTGATCGAATATAACAGCGGCGCCTGAACGAGTATAAGAAACGCCCCCAGATCGAGTATAACAAAGTCCCCCTAATCGAGAATAACAAAGTCCACCTGATCGAGAATAACAAAGTCCCCTGATCGAGTATAACAAAGCCCCCTGATCACGTGTGTATAACAAAGGCCCCTGATCGAGTATAACAAAGACCCGTGGACGAGTATAACAAAGTCCCCTGAACGAGTATAACAATGTCGTTCGGTCGAGTATAACAAAGGCCCTTCATCGAGTATAACAAAGTCCCCTGGTCGAGTGTAACAAAGTTCCCTGATCGAGTATAACAAAGCCCCCTGATCGAGTATAACAAAGTCCCCTGATCGAGAATAACAAAGTCCCCTGATCGAGTATAACAAAGGCCCCTGATCGAATATAACAAAGGCGCCTGAAAGAGTATAACAAACGCCCCAGATCGAGTATAACAAAGTCCCCCTTATCGAAAATAACAAAGTCTCCTGATCGAGTATAACAAAGCCCCCTGATCAAGTATAACAAAGGCCCCTGAACGAGTATAACAATGTCGTCTGGTCGAGTTTAACAAAGTCCCCTGATCGAGTATAACAAAGGCCGCTGATCGAGTATAACAAAGTTTCCTGATCGAGTATAACAAAGCCCCCTGATCGAGTATAACAAAGTCCCCCTTATCGAGAATAACAAAGTCCCCTGATCGAGTATAACAAAGCCCCTGATCGAGTTTAACAAAGGCCCCTGATCGAGTATAACAAAGTCCCCTGATCGAGTATAACAAAGTTCCCTGAACGATTATAACAAAGGCCCCTGATCGAGTATAACAAAGTTTCCTGATCGAGTAAAACAAAGCCCCCTGATCGAGTATAACAAAGTCCCCTAATCGAGTAAAACAAAGTCTCCTGTTCGTGTATAACAAAGGCCCCTGATCGAGTTAAACAAAGGCCCCTCATCGACCATAACAGAGTCCCCTGGTCGAGTATAACAAAGGCCCCTGATCGAATATAACAAGGGCGCCTGAACGAGTATAACAAAGCCCCCTCATCAAGTATAACAAAGTTCCCTGATCGAGTATAACAAAGTCCACTGATCGAGTATAACAAAGTCCCCCTCATCGAGAATAAATAAAGTCGCCTGATCGAGTATAACAAAGCCCCCTGATCAAGTATAACAAAGGCCCCTGATCGAGTATAACAAAGAACCGTGGTCGAGTATAACAAAGTCCCCTGATCGAGTAAAACAAAGGCCCCTGATCGAGTATAACAAAGGCCCCTGATCGAGTATAACAAAGTCCTTTGGTCGAGTATAACAAAGTCCCCTAATCGAGTATAACAAAGGCCCCTCATCGAGTATAACAATGTCCCCTGATCGAGTATAACAAAGTCCCCTGATCGGAGTATAACGAAGGCCTCTTGATCGAGTATAACAAAGGCCCCCTCTAATTATATAAAAAAGTCCCCTGATCGAGTATAACAAAGTCCCCTGATCGAGTATAAAAAAGTCCAATGATCGAGAATAACAAAGTACCCTAATCGAGTATAGCAAAGCCCCCTGATCGAGTATAACAAAGTCCCCTAATCGAGTAAAACAAAGTCCCCTGATTGAGTATAACAAAAGCCCCTGATCGACTTTAACAAAGGCCCCTAATCGAGTACAACAAACTCCCCTGGTCGAGTATAACAAAGTCTCCTGATCAAGTATAACAAAGTCCCCTGATCGAGTAAACAAAGTCGACTGAACGATTATAACAAAGTCCCCTATTGGAGTATAACAAAGTCCCCTGATCGAGTATAAAAATGGCCCCTAATCGAGTATAACAAAGTCCCCTGAACGATTATAACAAAGGACCCTGATCGAGTATAACAAAGTTTCCTAATCGAGTAAAACAAAGCCCCCTGATCGAGTATAACAAAGTCCCCTAATCGAGTATAACAAAGTCTCCTGTTCGAGTATAACAAAGGCCCCTGATCGAGTTTAACAAAGGCCCCTCATCGAGCATAACAAAGTCCCCTGGTCGAGCATAACAAAGGCCCCTGATCGAATATAACAAAGGCGCCTGAACGAGTATAACAAAGCCCCCTGATCGAGTATAACAAAGTCCCCTGGTCGAGTATAACAAACTCCCCTGGTCGAGTATAACAAAATCCCCTGATCGAGTATAACAAAGTCTCCTGATCGAGTATAACAAAGTCCCCTGAACGATTATAACAAAGGACCCTCATCGAGTATAACAAAGTTTCCTGATCGAGTAAAACAAAGCCCCCTGATCGAGTATAACAAAGTCCCCTAATCGAGTATAACAAAGTCTCCTGTTCGAGTATAACAAACGCCCCTGATCGAGTTTAACAAAGGCCCCTCATCGAGCATAACAAAGTTCCCTGGTCGAGTATAACAAAGGCCCCCTGATCGAATATAACAAAGGCGCCTGAACGAGTATAACAAAGCCCCCTCATCGGGTATAACAAAGTTCCCTAATCGAGTACAACAAAGTCCACTGATCGAGTATAACAAAGTCCCCCTGATCGAGATTAACAAAGTCCCCTGATCGAGTATAACAAAGCCCCCTGATCACGTATAACAAAGGCCCCTGATCGAGTATAACAAAGACCCGTGGACGAGTATAACAAAGTCCCCTAATCGAGTAAAACAAAGGCCCCTAATCGAGTATAACAAAGTCCCCTGATCGAGTATAACAAAGTCCCCTGGTCGAGTATAACAAAGTCCCCTAATCTTGTATAACAAAGGCCCCTGATCCAGTATAACAAAGTCCCATATTCGAGAATAAGAAAGTCCCGCCTTCCAATATAACAAAGTCCCCTGATCGAGTATAACAAAGTCCCCTCATCGAGTAAAACAAAGTCCCCTGATCGAGTATAACAAACTCACCTGGTCGAGTATAACAAAGTACCCTAATCGAGTATAACAATGTCCCCTCATCGAGTATAACAAAGTCCCCTCATCGAGTATAACAAAGCCCCCTCATCGAGTATAACAAAGTCCCCTGATCGAGGATAACAAAGTCCTTGATCGAGTATAACAAAGTCCCCTGATCGAGTATAACAAAGTCTCCTGATCGTGTATAACAAAGTACCCTGATCGAGTATAACGAAGGCCTCTGATCGAGTATAACAAATTTCCTGATCGAGTATAACAAAGTCCCCTGATCGAGTATAACAAAGTCCCCTGATCGAGTATAACAAAGTCCCCTGATCGAGTATAAAAAAGTCCAATGATCGAGAATAACAAAGTACCCTAATCGAGTATAGCAAAGCCCCCTGATCGAGTATAACAAAGTCCCCTGATCGAGTATAACAAAGTCCCCTGATCGAGTATAAAAAAGTCCAATGATCGAGAATAACAAAGGCCCCTAATCGAGTATAACAAACTCCCCTGGTCGAGTATAACAAAGTCCCCTGATCGAGTATAACAAAGTCCCCTGATCGAGTATAACAAAGTCCCCTGAACGATTATAACAAATGCCCCTGATCGAGTATAACAAAGTTCCCTGATCGAGAATAACAAAGTCCCCTGATCGAGTATAACAAAGGCCCCTAATCGAGTATAACAAAGGCCGTTGATCGAGTATAACAAAGGCCCCTGATCGAGTATAGCAAACTCCCCTATTCGAGAATAACAAAGTCCCCTGATTGAGTATAAAAATGGCCCCTAATCGAGTATAACAAAGTCCCCTCATCGAATATAACAAAGTTCCTTGATCGAGTATAACAAAGCCCCCTCATCGAGTATAACAAAGTCCCCTCATCGAGGATAACAAAGTCCTTGATCTAGTATAAAAAAGTCCCCTGATCGAGTATAACAAAGTCTCCTGATCGAGTATAACAAAGTCCACTGATCGAGTATAACAAAGTCCCCTGATCAAGTATAACAAAGTCCCCTGATTGAGTATAAAAAGTCCCCTGATCAAGTATAACAAAGTCCCCTGAACGATTATAACAAAGGCCCCTGATCGAGTATAACAAAGTTCCCTGATCGAGTATAACAAAGCCACCTGATCGAGTATAACAAAGTCCCCTGATCGAGTATAACAAAGTCCCCTGATCGAGTATAACAAAAGCCCTGATCGAGTTTAACAAAGGCACCTAATCGAGTATAACAAACTCCCCTGGTCGAGTATAAAAAAGCCCCCTGTTCGAGTATAACAAAGTCCCCTGAACGATTATAACAAAGGCCCCTGATCGAGTATAACAAAGTTCCCTGATCGAGTTTAACAGAGGCCCATGATCGAGTATAACAAAGTCCCCTGGTCGAGTATAACAAAGGCCCCTCATCGAGTTTAACAAAGGCCCCTCATCGAGAATATCAAAGGCCTTTGATCGAGTTTAACAAAGCCCCCTAATCGAGTATAACAAACTCCCCTGGTCTAGTATAAAAAAGCCCCCTGATCGAGTAAAACAATGCCCCCTGATCGAGTATTACAAAGTCCCCTGATCGAGTATAACAAAGGCCCCTGATCGAGTTTAACAGAGGCCCGCGATCGAGTATAACAAAGTCCCTGGTCGAGTATAACAAAGGCCCTCATCGAGTTTAACAAAGGCCCCTGATCGAGTATAAAGGCCCCCTGATCGAGTATATAACAAAGGCCCCTGATCGAATCTACCAGGCGCCTGAAATCGAGTATAACAAAGACCCCTGATCGAGTATAACAAGGTCCCCTGATCGAGAATAACAAAGTCCCCTGATCGAGTATAACAAAGGCCCCTGATCGGGTGTAACAAACTCCCCTGGTCGATTATAACAAAGGCCCCTGATCAAGTATAACAAAGCCCCCTGATCGAGTATAACAAAGCCCCCTCATCGAGTATAACAAAATCCCCTGATCAAGTACAACAAAGTCTCCTGAACGAATAGAACAAAGTCCCCTAATCGAGTTTAACAAAGGCCCCTCATCGAGAATATCAAAGGCCTTTGATCGAGTTTAACAAAGGCCCCTATTTGAGTATAACAAAGTCCCCTGATCCTGTATAACAAAGTCCCCTGAACGAGTATAACACAGTCCCATCATCGAGTATAACAAAGTCCCCTCATCGAATATAACAATGTCCCCTGATCGAGTATAACAAAGTCCCCTGATCGAGCAGAACAAAGTCCCCTGATCGAGTATAACAAAGTCGCCTGATCGAGTATAACAAAGTCCCCCTCATCGAGAATAAATAAAGTCGCCTGATCGAGTATAACAAAGCCCCCTGATCAAGTATAACAAAGTCCCCTGATCGAGTATAACAAAGTCGCCTGAACGAGTATAACAAAGGCCCTGATCGAGTTTAACAAGGCCCCTGATCGAGTATAACAAAGTCCGCTGGTCGAGTATAACAAAGGCCCCTGATCGAATATAACAAAGTCCCCCTTATCGAGAATAACAAAGTCCCCTGATCGAGTATAACAAAGCCCCCTGATCAAGTATAACAAAGGCCCCTGAACGAGTATAACAATGTCGTCTGGTCGAGTATAACAAAGTAACCTGAACGAATATAACAAAGCCCCCTGATCGAGTATAACAAAAACCCCTACTCGAGTATAACAAAGTCCCCTGATCAGGTATAACAAAGTCCCCTGAACGTGTATAACAAAGGACCCTGATAGAGTTTAACAAAGGCCCCTGATCGAGTATAACAAAATCCCCTGGTCTAGTATAACAAAGGCCCCTCATCGAATTTAACAAAGGCCCCTCATCGAGTATAACAAAGTCCCCTGGCCGAGAATAACAAACTCCCCTGGTCGAGTATAACAAAGTCCCCTGATCGAGTATAACAAAGTCCCCTGATCGAGTATAACAAAGTGCCCTGATTTAGTATAAAAAGTCCCCTGATCGAGTATAACAAAGTCCCCTGAACGATTATAACAAAGGCTCCTGATCGAGTTTAACAAAGTTCCCTGATCGAGTATAACAAAGCCACCTGATCGAGTATAACAAAGTCCCCTGATCGAGTATGACAATGTCCCCTGATCGAGTATAACAAAAGCCCCTGATCGAGTTTAACAAAGGCCCCTAATCGAGTATAACAAACTCTTCTGGTCGAGTATAAAAAAGCCCCCTGATCGAGTATAACAAAGTCCCCTGAACGATTATAACAAAGGCCCCTGATCGAGTATAACAAAGTTCCCTGATCGAGTATAACAAAGCCCCCTGATCGAGTATAACAAAGTTCCCCCATCGAGAATAACAAAGTCCCCTCATCGAGTATAACAAAGGCCCCTGATCGAGTTTAACCGAGGCCCATGATCGAGTATAACAAAGTCCCCTGGTCGAGTATAACAAAGGCCCCTCATCGAGTTTACCAAAGGCCCCTCATCGAGTATAACAAAGTCCCCTGGTCGAGCATAACAAAATCCCCGGATCAAGTATAACAAAGTCCCCTAAACGAATAGAACAAAGTCACCTAATCGAGTTTAACAAAGGCCCCTCATCGAGAATATCAAAGGCATTTGATCGAGTTTAACAAAGGCCCCTATTCGAGTATAACAAATCCCCTGATCCTGTATAACAAAGTCCCCTGAACGAGTATAACACAGTCCCATCATCGAGTATAACAAAGTCCCCTCATCGAATATAACACTGTCCCCTGATCGAGTATAACAAAGTCCCCTGATCGAGTAGAACAAAGTCCCTTCATCGAGTATAACAAAGGCCCTTCATCGAGTATAACAAAGTCCCCTGGTCGAGTATAACAAAGTCCCCTGATCGAGTATAACAAAGTGCTCTGAACGATTATAACAAAGGCCGCTGATCAAGTATAACAAACCCCGTGATTGAGTATAACAAAGCCCCCTCATAGAGTATAACAAAATCCCCTGATCGAGTATAACAAAGTCCCCTGATCGGGTATAACAAAGGCCCCTGATCGAGTATAACAAAGTTTCCTGATCGAGTAAAACAAAGCCCCCTGATCGAGTTTAACAAAGTCCCCTGATCGAGTATAACAAACTCCCCTGGTCGAGTATAACAAATTCCCCTGATCTAGTATAACAAAGACCTCTGATCGAGTATAACAAAGTCCCCTGAACGAGTATAACAAAGCCCCCTGATCGAGTATAACAAAACCCCCTACTCGAGTATAACAAAGTCCCCTGATCAAGTATAACAAAGTCCCCTGAACGAGTATAACAAAGGCCCTTGATCGAGTTCAACAAAGGCCCCTGATCGAGTATAACAAAGTCCCCTGGTCTAGTATAACAAAGGCCCCTCAACGAGTTTAACAAAGGCCCCTCATCGAGTATAACAAAGTCCCCTGGCCGAGAATAACAAACTCCCCTGGTCGAGTATAACAAAGTCCTCTGATCGAGTATAACAAAGTCCCCTGATCGAGTATAACAAAGCCACCTGATCGAGTATAACAAAGTCCCCTGATCGAGTATAACAAAGTCACCTGATCGAGTATAACAAAAGCCCCTAATCGAGTTTAACAAAGGCCCCTAATCGAGTATATCAAACTCCCCTGGTCGAGTATAAAAAAGCCCCCTCATCGAGCATAACAAAGTCCCCTGAACGATTATAACAAAGGCCCCTCATCAAGTATAACAAAGTCCCCTGATCGAGTATAACAAAGTTTCCTGATCGAGTAAAACATTGCCCACTGATCGAGTATTACAAAGTCCCCTGATCGAGTATAACAAAGGCCCCTGATCGAGTTTAACAGAGGCCCATGATCGAGTATAACAAAGTCCCCTGGTCGAGTATAACAAAGGAAGGCCCCTCATCGAGTTTAACAAAGGCCCCTCATCGAGTATAACAAAGTCCCCTGGTCGAGTATAACAAACTCCCCTGGTCGATTATAACAAAGGCCCCTGATCAAGTATAACAAAGCCCCTGATCGAGTATAACAAAACCCCCTCATCGAGTATAACAAAATCCCCTGATCAAGTATAACAAAGTCTCCTGAACGAATAGAACAAAGTCCCCTAATCGAGTTTAACAAAGGCCCCTCATCGAGAATATCAAAGGCCTTTGATCGAGTTTAACAAAGGCCCCTATTTGAGTATAACAAAGTCCCCTGATCCTGTATAACAAAGTCCCCTGAACGAGTATAACACAGTCCCATCATCGAGTATAACAAAGGCCCCTAATCGAATATAACAAAGTCCCCCTTATCGAGAATAACAAAGTCCCCTGATCGAGTATAACAAAGTCCCCTGATCAGGTATAACAAAGTCCTCTGAACGTGTATAACAAAGGACCCTGATCGAGTTTAACAAAGGCCCCTGATCGAGTATAACAAAATCCCATGGTCTAGTATAACAAAGGCCCCTCATCGAGTTTAACAAAGGCCCCTCATCGAGTATAACAAAGTCCCCTGGCCGAGAATAACAAATTCCCCTGGTCGAGTATAACAAAGTCCCCTGATCGAGTATAACAAAGTCCCCTGATCGAGTATAACAAAGTCCCCTGATTGAGTATAAAAAGTCCCCTGATCGAGTATAACAAAGTCCCCTGAACGATTATAACAAAGACTCCTGATCGAGTTTAACAAAGTTCCCTGATCGAGTATAACAAAGCCACCTGATCGAGTATAACAAAGTCCCCTGATCGAGTATGACAATGTCCCCTGATCGAGTATAACAAAAGCCCCTGATCGAGTTTAACAAAGGCCCCTTATCGAGTATAACAAACTCTCCTGGTCGAGTATAAAAAAGCCCCCTGATCGAGTATAACAAAGTCTCCTGAACGATTATAACAAAGGCCCCTGATCGAGTATAACAAAGTTCCCTGATCGAGTATAACAAAGCCCCCTGATCGCGTATAACAAAGTCCCCTAATCGAGAATAACAAAGTCCCCTGATCGAGTATAACAAAGGCCCCTGATCGAGTTTAACAAAGGCCCCTGATCGAGTATAACAAAGTACCCTGATCGAGTATAACAAAGGCCCCTGATCGAGTTTAACAGAGGCCCCTGATCGAGTATAACAAAGTCCCCTGGTCGAGTATAACAAAGGCCCCTCATCGAGTTTAACAAAGGCCCCTCATCGAGTATATCAAAGTCCCCTGATCAAGTATAACAAAGCCCCTTGATCGAGTATAACAAAGTCCCCTGAACGATTATAACAAAGGCCCCTGATCAAGTATAAAAAAGCTTCCTCATCGGGTATAACAAAGTCCCCTGGTCGAGTATAACAAAGGCCCTTCATCGAGTATAACAAAGTCCCCTGGTCGAGTATAACAAAGTCCCCTGATCGAGTATAACAAAGTCCCCTGAACGATTATAACAAAGGCCCCTGATCAAGTATAACAAAGCCCCATGATTGAGTATAACAAAGCCCCCTCATAGAGTATAAGAAAGTCCCCTGATCGAGTATAACAATGCCCCCTCATCAAGTATAACAAAGTCCCCTGATCGAGTATAACAAAGTTTCCTAATCGAGTAACACAATGCCCCCTGATCGAGTATAACAAAGTCCCCTGATCGAGTATAACAAAGTCGCCTGATCGCATATAACAAAGGCCCCGGATCGAGTTTAACAGTGGCCCCTGATCGAGTATAAAAAGGCCCCTGGTAGAGTTTAACAAAGGCCCCTGATCGAGTTTAACAAAGTCCCCTGGTCTAGTATAACAAAGGCCCCACATCGAGTTTAACAAAGGCCCCTCATCGAGTATAATAAAGTCCCCTGGTCGAGAATAACAAACTCCCCTGTTCGAGTATAACAAAGTCCCCTGATCGAGTATAACAAAGGCCCCTGATCAAGTATAACAAAGCCTCCTAAACGAGTATAACAAAGCCCCCTCATCGAGTATAACAAAGTCCCCTGATCAAGTATAACAAAGTCCCCTGAACGAATATAACAAAGTCCCCTGATCGAGTATAACAAAGTCCCCTGGTCGAGCATAACAAACTCCCCTGGTCGAGTATAACAATGTCCGCTAATCGAGTATAACAAAGTCCCCTGATCGAGTATAACAAAGTCCCCTGAACGAATATAACAAAGCCCCCAGATCGAGTATAACAAAGTCCCCGGATCGAGTATAACAAAGTCCCCTGATCGAGTATAACAAAGGCCCCTGATCGAGTATAACAGAGGCCCCTGATCGAGTATAACAAAGTCCCCTGAACGATTATAACAAAGGCCCTGACCGAGTATAACAAAGTCGCCTGATCGCATATAACAAAGGCCCCGGATCGAGTTTAACAGAGGCCCCTGATCGAGTATAAAAAGGCCCCTGGTAGAGTATAACAAAGGCCCCTGATCGAATCTAACAAAGGAGCCTGAACGAGTATAACAAAGGCCGCTAATCAAGTATAACAAAGGCCGCTGATCGAGAATAACAAAGTTCCCTGATCGAGTATAACAAAGTCCCCGATCGAGTATAACAAAGCCCCCTGATCGAGTATAACAAAGTCCCTGACGATTATAGTAACAGCGGCCCCTACCGAGTATAACAAAGTCCCCTGATCGAGTATAACAAAGTCTCTGATCGAGTATAACAAAATCCCCTGAACGAGTATAACAAAACCCTGAACGATTTTAATAAAGGCCCTCGATCGAGTATATAACAAAGTCCCCTGGTCTAGTATAACAAACTCCCTTGGTCGAGTATACAAAACCCTGATCGAGTATAACAAAGTCCCCTGATCGAGTATAACAAAAATCCCCCTGGATCGAGTATAACAAACTCCCCTGATCAAGTATAACAAAGTCCCCTGAACGAGTATAACAAAGTCCCCTGATCGAGTATAACAAAGCCCCCTCATCGAGTATAACAAACTCCCCTGATCAAGTATAACAAAGTCCCCTGAACGAGTATAACAAAGTCCCCGGATCGAGTATAACAAAGTCCCCTAATCGAGTATAACAAAGGCCCCTGACCGAGTTTAACAGAGGCCTCTGATCGAGTATAACAAAGTCCCCTGGTCGAGTATAACAAAGGCCCCTCATCGAGTTTAACAAAGGCCCCTCATCAAGTATAACAAAGTCCCCTGATCGAGTATAAAAAAGTCCCCTGATCGAGTATAACAAAGTCCCCTGAACGATTATAACAAAGGCCCCTGATCAAGTATAAAAAAGCTTCCTCATCGGGTATAACAAAGTCCCCTCATTGAGTATAAGAAAGTCCACTGATGAAGTATAACAAAGTCCCCTGAACGAATAGAACAAAGTCCCCTCATCGGGTATAACAAACCCCCCTGATCGAGTAAAACAAAGTCCCCGATCGAGTATAACAAAGTCTCCTGACCGAGTATAACAAAGTTCCCTGATCGAGTATAACAAAGCTCCCTGATAGAGTAAAACAAAGTCCCCGATCGAGTATAACAAAATCCCCTCACCGAGTATAACAAAGTTCCCTGATCGAGTATAACAAAGCCCCCTGATAGAGTATAACAAAGTCCCCTGATCGAGTATAAGAAAGTCCCCTGATCGGGTAAAACAAAGGCCCCTGATCGAGTATAACAAAGTCCCCTCATCGAGTATAACAATGTCCCATGATCGAGTATAACAAAGTCCCCTCATCGAATATAACGAAGTCCCCTGATCGAGTATAACAAATTCCCCTGATCGAGTAGAACAAAGTCCCCTCATCGAGTATAACAAAGGCCCCTCATCGAAAATAACAAAGTCCCATGACCGAGAATAACAAATTCCACTCATCGAATATAACAAAGTCCCCTGATCGAGTATAACAAAGTCCCCTGATCGATTATAACAAAATCCCCTGATCGAGTATAACAAAGTCCCCTGAACGATTATAACAAAGGCCCCCGATCGATTATAACAAAGTTTCCTGATCGAGTAAAACAAAGCCACCTGATCGAGTATAAAAAAGTCCCCTGAACGATTATAACAAAGGCCCCTGATCAAGTATAACAAAGCCCCCTAATCGAGTATAACAAAGCCCCCTCATCGAGTATAACAAACTCCCCTGATCAAGTATAACAAAGTCCCCTGAACGAGTATAACAAAGTCCCCTGATCGAGTATAACAAAGTCCCCTCATGTCGAGTATAGCAACAAACTCCCTGGTCGAGTATAACAAAGTCCCCGATCGAGTATAACAAAGTCCCCTGATCGAGTATAACAAAGTCCCTGAACGATTATAACAAAGGCCCCTGATCGAGTATATAACAGTTCCTGATCGAGTATAACAAAGCCCTGATGCGCAGGTATAACAAAGTCCCCTAATCGAGAATAACAAAGTCCCCTGATCGAGTTATAACAAAGGCCCTGATCGAGTTTAATGAAAGGCCCTGATCGAGTATAACAAAGTCCCCTGATCGAGTATATAACAAAGGCCCCTGATCGAGTTTAACAGAGGCCCCTGATCGAGTATAACAAAGTCCCCTGGTCGAGTATAACAAAGGCCCCTCATCGAGTTTAACAAAGGCCCCTCATCGAGTATATCAAAGTCCCCTGATCAAGTATAACAAAGCCCCTTGATCGAGTATAACAAAGTCCCCTGAACGATTATAACAAAGGCCCCTGATCAAGTATAAAAAAGCTTCCTCATCGGGTATAACAAAGGCCCCTGGTCGAGTATAACAAAGGCCCTTCATCGAGTATAACAAAGTCCCCTGGTCGAGTATAACAAAGTCCCCTGATCGAGTATAACAAAGTCCCCTGAACGATTATAACAAAGGCCCCTGATCAAGTATAACAAAGCCCCCTGATTGAGTATAACAAAGCCCCCTCATAGAGTATAAGAAAGTCCCCTGATCGAGTATAACAATGCCCCCTCATCAAGTATAACAAAGTCCCCTGATCGAGTATAAAAAAGTTTCCTAATCGAGTAACACAATGCCCCCTGATCGAGTATAACAAAGTCCCCTGATCGAGTATAACAAAGTCGCCTGATCGCATATAACAAAGGCCCCGGATCGAGTTTAACAGTGGCCCCTGATCGAGTATAAAAAGGCCCCTGGTAGAGTTTAACAAAGGCCCCTGATCGAATCTAACAAAGGCGCCTGAACGAGTATAACAAAGGCCGCTAATCAAGTATAACAAAGGCCGCTGATCGAGTATAACAAAGTTCCCTGATCGAGTATAACAAAGTCCCCGATCGAGTATAACAAAGCCCCCTGATCGAGTATAACAAATGCCCCTTTTCGAGTTTAACAAAGTTCCCTGGTCGAGTATAACAAAATCCCCTGATCGAGTATAACAATGTCCCCTGATCGAGTATAACAAAGGCACCTGATCGAGTTTAACAAAGGCCCCTGATCAAGTATAACAAAGTCCCCTGAACGAGTATAACAAAGGCCCC
The DNA here is from genome assembly GCF_018991925.1 of Homarus americanus. Classification (NCBI taxonomy): domain Eukaryota; kingdom Metazoa; phylum Arthropoda; class Malacostraca; order Decapoda; family Nephropidae; genus Homarus; species Homarus americanus. Next base: position 35,108 of record NW_024710747.1, on the reverse strand, counting down.
TGATCGAGTTTAACAAAGTCCCCTGGTCTAGTATAACAAAGGCCCCACATCGAGTTTAACAAAGGCCCCTCATCGAGTATAATAAAGTCCCCTGGTCGAGAATAACAAACTCCCCTGTTCGAGTATAACAAAGTCCCCTGATCGAGTATAACAAAGGCCCCTGATCAAGTATAACAAAGCCCCCTAAACGAGTATAACAAAGCCCCCTCATCGAGTATAACAAAGTCCCCTGATCAAGTATAACAAAGTCCCCTGAACGAATATAACAAAGTCCCCTGATCGAGTATAACAAAGTCCCCTGGTCGAGTATAACAAACTCCCCTGGTCGAGTATAACAATGTCCGCTGATCGAGTATAACAAAGTCCCCTGATCGAGTATAACAAAATCCCCTGAACGAGTATAACAAAGTCCCCTGATCGAGTATAACAAAGTTCCCTGGTCGAGTATAACAACAAACTCTGGTCGAGTATAACAAAGTCCCTGATCGAGTATAGCAACAAGTCCCCTGATCGAGTATAACAGTCCCTGAACGATTATAAAAAAGGCCCCTGACCGAGTATAACAAAGTTCCTGATCGTATAACAAAGCCCCTCATCGAAGCTTAATAGAGGCCCCTGATCGAGTATAACAAAGTCCCTGGTCGAGTATAACAAAGGCCTCATCGAGTTTAAGAATGGCCTCATCGAGTATAACAAAGTCCCTGGTCGTGATAACAAACTCCCTTGGTCGAGTATAACAAAAATCCCCTGATCGAGTATAACAAAGTCCCTGATCGAGTATAACAAAATCCCTGATCGAGTATAACAAAGTCCCCTGAACGATTTTAATAAAGGCCCCGATCGAGTATATAACAAAGTCCCCTGGTCGAGTATAACAAACTCCCTTGGTCGAGTATAACAAAGTCCCTGATCGAGTATAACAAAGTCCCCTGATCGAGTATAACAAAATCCCTGATCGAGTATAAAAAGTCCCCTGAACGATTATAACAGCACCCCTGATCAAGTATAACAAAGCCCTTAATCGAGTATATAACAGCCCCTCATCGAGTATAACAACCCCTGATCAAGTATAACAAAGTCCCTGAACGAGTATAACAAAGTCCCCTGATCGAGTATAACAAAGTCCCCTGGTCGAGTATAACAAACTCCCTGGTCGAGTATATACAAAGTCCGCTGATCGAGTATAACAAAGTCCCTGATCGTATATAACAAAGTCCCCTGAACGATTATAACAAAGTCCCTCATCGAGTATAAAAGTTCCCTGATCGTGTATAACAAAGCCCCCTGATCGAGTTTAATAGAGGCCCTTATCGAGTAAAATAAAGTCCTGGTCGAGTATAACAGGCACCTCATCGAGTTTAACAAAGGCCCTCATCGAGTATAACAAAGTCCCTGGTCGAGTATAACAAACTCCCTGGTCAAGTATAACAATGTCCGCTGATCGAGTATAACAAAGTCCCCGGATCGAGTATATACAAAGTCCCTCATCGAGTATAACAAAGGCCCCTGACCGAGTTTAACAGAGGCCCTGATCGAGTATAACAATGTCCCTGGTCGAGTATAACAAAGGCCCTCATCGAGTTTAACAAAGGCCCTCATCGAGTATAACAAAGTCCCTGATCGAGTATAAAAAGTCCTGATCGAGTATAACAAAGTCCCTGAACGATTATAACAAAGGCCCTGATCAAGTATAAAGAAGCTTCTATCGGGTATAACAAAGTCCCTCATTGAGTATAAGAAAGTCCACTGATGAAGTATAACAAAGTCCCCTGAACGAATAGAACAAAGTTCTCATCGGGTATAACAAACCCCTGATCGAGTAAAATAAAGTCCCGATCGAGTATGAACAAAGTCTCTCACCGAGTATAACAAGTTCCTGATCGAGATATAACAAAGCTCCCTGATAGAGTAAACAAAGTCCCGATCGAGTATAACAAAGTCCTCACCGAGTATAACAAAGTTCCCTGATCGAGTATAACAAAGCCCCTGATAGAGTATAACAAAGTCCCTGATCGAGTGTAACAAAGTCCCTGATCGGGTATAACAGGCCCTTGATCGAGTATAACAAAGGCCCTCATCGAGTATAACAATGTCCTATGATCGAGTATAACAAAGTCCCTCATCGAATATAACGAAGTCCCTGATCGAGTATAACAATTCCCCTGATCGAGTAGAACAAAGTCCCTCATCGAGTATAACAAAGGCCCTCATCGAAAATAACAAAGTCCCATGACCGAGAATAACAAATTCCACTCATCGAATATAACAAAGTCCCTGATCGAGTATAACAAAGTCCCTGATCGATTATAACAAAATCCTGATCGAGTATAAATAAAGTCCCCTGAACGATTATAATAAAGGCCCCGATCGAGAGTAACAAAGTTTCCTGATCGAGTAAAAAAAGCCACCTGATCGAGTATAAAAGTCCCCTGAACGATAACAAAGGCCCTGATCAAGTATAACAAAGCCCCTAATCGAGTATAACAAAGCCCTCATCGAGTAACCAAACTCCCTGATCATATAACAGTCCCTGAACGAAAGTATAACAAAGTCCCTGATCGAGTATAACAAAGTCCCCTGGTCGAGTATAACAAACTCCCCTGGTCGAGTATGGGCAAAGTCCGGATCGAGTATAAACAAAGTCCCTGATCGAGATGAACAAAGTCCCCGAATGATTATAAATAAAAGGCCCCTCGACCGATATAACAAAGTTCCTTGATCGTGTATAACAAAAGCCCTCATCGAGCTTAACAGAGGCCCCTGATCGAGTATACCGCCCTCATCGATGGGTGAACATTCAATGAGTATAACAAAGTCCCCTGGTCGAGTATAACAAACTCCTTGGTCGAGTATAACAAAATCCTGATCGAGTATAACAAAGTCCCCTGATCCAGTATAACAAAAATCCCCTGACTGAGTATAACAAAGTCCCCTGAACATTATAATAGCGCCCCTCGATCGAGTATAACAAAGTCCCCTGATCGAGTATAACAAAGTCCCCTGATCGAGTATAACAAAATCCCTGATCGAAAGCATAACAAAGTCCCCGAATGATTTAACAAAGGCCCTGATCGAGTATACAAAGTCCCCTGGTCGAGCAACAAACTCCCCTTGGTCGAGTATAACAAAGTCCCCCTGATCGAGTATAACGTCCCTGATCATATAACAAAAACTCTGATCGAGTATAAAAAGTCCCTGAACGATTATAACAAAGGCCCTGATCAAGTATAACAAAGCCCCTAATCGAGTATAACAAAGCCCTCATCGAGTATAACAACCCCTGATCAAGTATAACAAAGTCCCTGAACGAAAGTATAACAAAGTCCCCTGATCGAGTATAACAAAGTCCCCTGGTCGAGTATATAACAAACTCCTGGTCGAGTATAACAAAGTCCGCTGATCGAGGGCGGAAGTCCCCGATCATATATAACAAAGTCCCCTGAACGATTATAATAAAGTCCTCATCGAAAGTATAAACAGTTCCCTGATCGCTTAACAAAGCCCCCTGATCGAGCTTAACAGAGGCCCCTTATCGAGTATAACAAAGTCCCTTAGTCGAGTATAACAAAGGCCCCTCATCGCTTAACAGCGTCTCTATCGAGTAACAAGTCCCTGGTCGAGTATAACAAACTCCCTATCGAGTATAATGGAAAGTCCCCTGATCGAGTATAACAAAGTCCCCTGATCGAGTATAACAAAGTCCCCTGAACGATTATAACAAAGGCCCTCATCATATATAAGAAAGTCCCCTGATGGCTATAACAAAGTCCCCTTGAACGAAATAGGAACAAAGTCCCCCATCGGGTATAACAAAACCCCTGCTCGGAGGCAAACAATGTCCTCGATCACAGATAACAAAGTCCTCACTGAGTATAAATGTGCCCTGTCCGAGTATAACAGCCCCCTCATAGAGTATAAATAAAGTTCCTGATCGAGAGTAATAAACTCCCCTGATCGGGAATAACAAAGGCCCCTGATCGAGTATAACAAAGGCCCTCATCGAGTATAACAAAGTCCCATGATCGAGTATATAACAAAGCTTCCCTCATCGAAATATAACGAAGTCCCTAATCGAGTATAACAAATTCCCTGATCGAGTAGATTAAAGTCCCTCATCGGCATATAACAAAGGCCCTCATCGAAAGTATAACAAAGTCCTACGACCGAGAATAAATTCTCATCGAATATAACAAAAGCCCTGATCGGTATAGCAAAGTCCCTGATCGAAAGTATAACAAAGGCCCTAATCGAAAGTATAACAAAGTTTCCTGATCGAGTAAAAACAAAGCCCCATCGAGTATAACAAAGTCTCTGATCGAGTATATAACAAAGGCCCATGACTGAGTTATATCAAAGGCCCCTGATCGAGAACAAAGTTCTTGAACGCATTATAACAGCGCCATTGATCGAGAGCAATAAAAGTTCCTGATCGAGTATAACAAAGCCCTGATCGAGTATATAACAAAGTCCCTGATCGAGTATAACAAATTCCCCATCGAGTATAAATGTTCCCTGATCGAGTATAACAAAGCCCCCTGATCGAGTATAACAAAGTCCCCTTAACGAGAATAATAACAAAGTCGCCTGATCGAGTATAACAGTTAATCTTTGATCAAGTATAACAAAGGCCCCTGATCGAGGATAAAGTCCTGGTCGAAAGTATAATGGAAGTCCCCTGATCGGAGTATAAATTAGCAAATTGAACCAGTATTATAACAAAGTTCTGGATCGACTATAACAGCACCCTGATCGAGTATAACAAACTCCCTTATCGACAATAACAAAGTCCCTGATCAATATAAATAAAGCCCCTGATCAAGTATAACAAAGGCCCCAGATCGAGTAACAAAGTCCCCTTGTCATATAAACAAGTCCCCTGATCGAGTATGACAAAGGCCCCTGATCGAGATAACAAAGGCCCTCATCGAGTATAACAAAGTCCCTCATCGAAAGTATAACAAAAACCCTGATCGAAAATATAGTCCCCATCGAGCATAACAAAGTCCCTCACCGAGTATAACAAAGTTCCCTTGATCGAGAATAACAGCCCTCATAGAGTATAACAAAGTCCCCTGATCAGAGCATAACAAAGTCCTCCTGAACGAGTATAACAAAGGCCCCTGATCGATATATAAATAAAGGCCCCTCATCGAGTATAACAAAGTCCCTGATCGAGTATAACAAAGGTCCCTGATCGAAGTTTAACAAGGCCCTGATCGAGTATAACAAAATAACCTGGTCGAGTATATAAAAATTCTGATCGAGTATAACAAAGGCCCTAATCGAGTATATAACAAAGTCCCTGAACGATTATAACATTGGCCCTGATCGAGTATAACAAAGTTCCCTGATAGAGTATAATAAAAGCCCCTGATCGAGTATAACAGTCCCTGATCGAGTATAAATAAATTCTGACTAGAGTATAACAAAGTTCCCTGATCGAGTATAACAAAGCCCCCTCATCGAGTTTAACAAAGGCCCCTCATCGAGTATAACAAAGTTCCCTAATCGAGTATAACAAAGACCCCTGATCGAGTATAACAAAGTCCCCTGATCGAGTATAACAAAGTCCTCTGATCGAGTATAACAAAGGTCCCTGATCGAGTTTAACAAAGGCCCCTCATCGAGTATAACAAAATAACCTCGTCGAGTATAAAAAATTCCCCTGATCGAGTATAACAAAATAACCTCGTCGAGTATAAAAAATTCCCCTGATCGAGTATAACAAAGGCCCCTAATCGAGTATAACAAAGTCCCCTGAACGATTTTAACATTGGCCCCTGATCGGGTATAACAAAGTTCCCTGATAGAGTATAACAAAGCCCCCTGATCGAGTATAACAAAGTCCCCTGATCGAGTATAACAAATTCCCCTGATCGAGTATAACAAAGGTCCTGATCGAGTATAACAAATTCCCCTGATCGAGTATAACAAAGGCCCCTGATCGAGTATAACAAAGGCCCCTGATCGAGTTTAACAAAGGCCCCTGATCGAGTATAACAAAGTAACCTGGACGAGTATAAAAAACTCCCCTGATCGAGTATAACAAAGGCCCCTAATCGAGTATAACAAAGTCCCCTGAACGATTATAACAAAGGCCCCTGATCGAATATAACAAAGTTCCCTGATTGAGTATAACAAAGCCCCCTGATCGAGTATAACAAAGTCCCCTGATCGAGTATAACAAATTCCACTGATCGAGTATAACAAAGGCCCCTGATCGAGTTTAACAAAGGCCCCTGATCGAGTATAACAAAGTCGCCTGGTCGAGTATAACAAAGGCCCCTCATCGAGTTTAACAAAGGCCCCTCATCGAGTATAACAAAGTTCCCTCATCGAGTATAACAAAGCCCCCTGATCGAGTATAACAAAGTCCCCTGATTGAGTATAACAAATTCCCCTGATCGAGTATAACAAAGGCCCCTGATCGAGTTTAACAAAGGCCCCTGATCGAGTATAACAAAGTCCTTTGGTCGATTATAACAAAGGCCCCTCATCGAGTTTAACAAAGGCCCCTCATCGAGTATAACAAAGTCCCCTTATCGAGTATAACAAAGTCATCTAAATGATTATAACAAAGGCCCCTGATCATGTATAACAAAGCCCCCTGATCGAGTATAACAAAGCCCCCTCATCGAGTATAACAAAGTTCCCTTATCAAGTATAACAAAGTCCCCTGAACGAGTATAACAAAGTCCCCTGATCGAGTATTTCAAAGTCCCCTGATCGAGTATATCAAAGTCCCCTGATCGAGTATAACAAAGTCCCCTGAACGATTATAACAAAGTCCCCTGATCAAGTATTATAAAGCCACCTGATCGGGTATTACAAAGCCCCGTGATCGGGTATAACAAAGTCCCCTGATCGAGTATAACAAAGTTCCCTGAACGATTATAACAAAGGCCCCTGATCGAGTATAACAAAGTCCCCTGGTCGAGTATAACAAAGGTACCTCATCGAGTTTAACAAAGGCCCCTCATCGAGTATAACAAAGTCCCCTGGTTAAGTATAACAAACTCCCCTGGTCGAGTATAACAAAGTCCCCTGATCGAGTATAACAAAATCCTCTGATCGAGTCTAACATTGTCCCCTGAACGAGTATAACAAAGCTCCCTGATCGAGTATAACAAAGTCCCCTGGTCTAGTATAACAAAGGCCCCTCATCGAGTTTAACAAAGGCCCCTCATCGAGTATAACAAAGTCCCTGGTCGAGAATAACAAACTCCCCTGGTCGAGTATAACAAAGTCCCCTGATCGAGTATAACAAAGTCCCCTGATCGAGAATAACAAAGTCCCCTGAACGATTATAACAAAGGCCCCTGATCAAGTATAACAAAGCCCCCTAATCGAGTATAACAAAGCCCCCTCATCGAGTATAACAAAGTCCCCTGACCGAGTATAACAAAGTTCCCTGATCGTGTATAACAAAGCCCCCAGATCGAGTATAACAAAGTCCCCGGATCGAGTATAACAAAGTCCCCTGAACGAATAGAACAAAGTCCCCTCATCGGGTATAACAAAACCCCCTGATCGAGTAAAACAAAGTCCCCGATCGAGTATAACAAAGTCCCCTCACCGAGTATAACAAAGTTCCCTGATAGAGTATAACAAAGCCCCCTCATAGAGTATAACAAAGTCTCCTGATCGAGTATAACAAAGTCCCCTGATCGGGTATAACAAAGGCCCATGATCGAGTATAACAAAGGCCCCTCATCGAGTATAACAATGTCCCATGATCGAGTATAACAAATTCCCCTGATCGAGTAGAACAAAGTCCCCTCATCGAGTATAACAAAGGCCCCTCATCGAGAATAACAAAGTCCCATGACCGAGAATAACAAATTCCCCTCATCGAATATAACAAAGTCCCCTGATCGTGTATAACAAAATCCCCTGATCGAGTATAACAAAGTCCCCTGAACGATTATAACAAAGGCCCCCGATAGAGTATAACAAAGTTTCCTGATCGAGTAAAATAAAGCCTCCTGATCGAGTATAAAAAAGTCCCCTGAACGATTATAACAAAGGCCCCTGACCGAGTACAACAAAGTTCCCTGATTGTGTATAACAAAGCCCCCTGATCGAGTTTAACAGAGGCCCCTGATCGAGTATAACAAAGTCCCCTGTTCGAGTATAACAAAGGCCCCTCATCGAGTTTAACAAAAGCCCCTCATCGAGTATAACAAAGTCCCCTGGTCGAGTATAACAAACTCCCCTGGTCGAGTATAACAAAGTCCCCTGATCGAGTATAACAAAGTCCCCTGATCGAGTATAACAAAGTCCCCTGAACGATTATAACAATAGCCCCTCATCAAGTATAACAAAGCCCCCTGATCGGGTATAACAAAGCCCCCTCATTGAGTATAAGAAAGTCCCCTGATGAAGTATAACAAAGTCCCCTGAACGAATAGAACAAAGTCCCATCATCGGGTATAACAAAACCCCTTGATCGAGTAAGACAAAGTCCCCGAACGAGTATAACAAAGTCCCCTCACTGAGTATAACAAAGTTCCCTGATTGAGTATAACAAAGCCCCCTCATAGAGTATAACAAAGTCCCCTGATCGAGTATAACAAAGTCCCCTGATCGGGTATAACAAAGGCCCCTGATCGAGTATAACAAAGGCCCCTCATCGACTATGACAAAGTCCCATGGTCGAGTATAACAAAGCCCCCTCATCGAATATAACGAAGTCCCCTGATCGAGTATAACAAATTCCCCTGATAGAGTAGAACAAAGTCCCCTCATCGAGTATAACAAAGGCCCCTCATCGAGTATAACAAAGTCCCATGACCGAGAATAACAAATTCCCCTCATCGAATATAACAAAGTTCCCTGAACGATTATAACAAAGGCCATTGATCGATTATAACAAAGGCCCCTTATCGAGTTTAACAAAGGCCCCTGATCGAGTATAACAAAATTCCCTGAACAATTATAACAAAGGCCATTGATCGAGTATAACAAAGGCCCCTGAACGAGTATAACAAAGTTCCCTGATCGACTATAACAAAGCCCCCCGATCGAGTATAACAAAGTCCCCCTTATCGACAATAACAAAGTCCCCTGATCGAGTATAACAAAGCCCCCTGATCAAGTATAACAAAGGCCCCAGATCGAGTATAACAAAGTCCCCTGGTCGAGTATAACAAAGTCCCCTGATCGAGTATGACAAAGGCCCTTGATCGAGTATAAAAAAGGCCCCTAATCGAGTATAACAAAGTCCCCTCATCGAGTATAACAAAAACTTCTGATCGAGTAAAACAAAGTCCCCGATCGAGTATAACAAAGTCCCCTCACCGAGTATAACAAAGTTCCCTGATCGAGTATAACAAAGCCCCCTCATAGAGTATAACAAAGTCCCCTGATCGAGTATAACAAGTCCCTGAACGAGTATAACAAAGGCCCCTGATCCGAGTATAACAAGCCTCTCGAGTATAACAAAGTCCCATGATCGAGTATAACAAAGTCCCCTCAACGAATATAACGAAGTCCCCTGATCGAGTATAACAAATTCCCCGGATGGAGGAGAACAAAGTCCCTCATCGAGTATAACAAAGGCCCATGATCGAGTATAACAAAGTCCCCTGAACGATTATAACAAAGGCCCCTGATCGAGTATAACAAAGTTCCCTGATCGAGTATAACAAAGTCCCCTGATCGAGTATAACAAGGTCCACTGATCGAGAATATCAAAGTCCCCTGAACGATTATAACAAAGGCCCCTGATCAAGTATAACAAAGCCCCCTGATCGGGTATAACAAAGCCCCCTCATTGAATATAAGAAAGTCCCCTCATGAAGTATAACAAAGTCCCCTGAACGAGTAGAACAAAGTCCCCTCATCGAGTTTAACAAGGCCCCCTCATTGAATATAAGAAAGTCCCCTCATGAAGTATAACAAAGTCCCCTGAACGAGTAGAACAAAGTCCCCTCATCGAGTTTAACAAAGGCCCCTCATCGAGAATAACAAAGGCCTTTGATCGAGTTTAACAAAGGCCCCTGTTCAAGTATAACAAAGGCCCCTGATCGAGTATAACAAAGTTCCCTGATCGAGTATAACAAAGCCCCCTGATCGAGTATAACAAAGTCCCCCTTTTCGAGAATAACAAAGTCCCCTGATCGTTTATAACAAAGCCCCCTGATCAAGTATGACAAAGGCCCCTGATCGAGTATAACAAAGTCGCCTGGTCGAGTATAACAAAGCCCCCTGATCGAGTATAACAAAGACCCCCTTATCGAGAATAACAAAGTCGCCTGATCGAGTATAACAAAGCCCGATGATCAAGTATAACAAAGGTCCCAGATCGAGTATAACAAAGTCCCCTGGTCGAGTATAAAAAAGTCCCCTGATCGAGTATAGCAAAGGACCCTCATCGAGTATAACAAAATTCCCTGATCGAGTATAACAAAGGCCCCTGATCGAGTATAACAAAGGCCCCTGATCGAGTATAACAAAGTCCAATGATCGAGTATAACAAATTCCCCTGATTGAGTATAACAAAGGTCTCTGATCGAGTTTAACAAAGCCCACTGATCGAGTATAACAAAGGCCCCTGATCGAATATAACAAAGGCGCCTGAACGCGTATAACAAAGGCCTCTGATCGAGTATAACAAATTTCCCTAATCGAGTATAACAAAGCCCCCTGATCAAGTATAACAAAGGCCCTTGATCGAGTATAACAAAGACCCCTGGTCGAGTATATCAAAGGCGCCTAACCGAGTATAACAAAGGCCCCTGATCGAATAAAACAAAGGCCCCTGATCGAGTATAGCTAACTCCCCTGATCGAGTATAACAAAGTCTCCTCATCGAGATTAACAAAGTCCTCTAATCGAGAATAACAAAGGCCTTTGATCGAGTTTAACAAAGGCCCCTGTTCGAGTATAACAAAGGCCTCTAAAAGAGTATAACAAAGGCCGCTGATCGAGTATAACAACGTCCCTTGATCGAGTATTACAGAGTCCCCACATCGAGTAAAAGAGAGTCCCCTCATCGAGTATAACAAAGGCCCCTCATCGAGTATAACAAAGTCCCATGATAGAGTATAACAAAGTCCCCTCATCGAATATAACAAAGTCCCCTGATCGAGTATATCAGAGTCCCCTCATCGAGTATAACAAAGTCCCCTGATCGAGTATAACAAAGTCCACTGAACGATTATAACAAAGGCCCCTCATCGAGTATAACAAAGTTTCCTGATCGAGTAAAACAAAGCTCCCTAAACGAGTATAACAAAGTCCCCTGATCGAGTTTAACAAAGACCCCTGATTGAGTATAACAAAGGCCCCTAATCGAGTTTAACAAAAGCCTCTGATCGAGTATAACAAAGTCCCCTGGTCGAGTATAAGAAAGGCACCTGATCGAATATAACAAAGGCGCCTGAACGAGTATAACAAAGGCCCCTGATCGAGTATAACAAAGTTCCCTGATCGAGTATAACAAAGCCCCCTGATCGAGTATAACAAAGTCACCCTGATCGAGAATAACAAAGTCCCCTGATCGAGTATAACAAAGCCCCTGATCAAGTATAACAAAGGCCCTGATCGAGTATAACAAAGACCCCTGGTCGAGTATAACAAAGTCCCCTCATCGAGTATAACAAAGCCCCCTCATAGAGTATAACAAAGTCCCCTTATCGAGTATAACAAAGTCCCCTGATCGGGTATAACAAAGGCCCCTGATCGAGTATAACAGAGGCCCCTGATCGAGTATAACAAAGTCCCATAGTCGAGCATAACAAAGTCCCCTCATCGAATATAACAAAGTTCCCTCATCGACTATAACAAAGTCCCCTCATCGAGGAGAACAAAGTCCCCTGATCGAGTATAACAGAGTCCCCTGAACGATTATAACAAAGGCCCCTGATCGAGTATAACAAAGTTTCCTGATCGAGTAAAACAAAGCTCCCTGATCGAGTATAACAAAGTCCCCTGATCGAGTATAACAAAGTCCCCTGATTGAGTATAACAAAGGCCCCTAATCGAGTTTAAAAAAGGCCCATGATCCAGTATAACAAAGTCCCCTGGTCGAGTATAACAAAGGCCCCTCATCGAGTATAACAAAGTTCCCTGATCGAGTATAACAAAGTCCCCCTGATCGAGAATAACAAAGTCCCCTGATCGAGTATAACAAAGCCCCCTGATCAAGTATAACAATGGCCCCTGATCGAGTATAACAAAGACTCCTGGTCGATTATAACAAAGTCCCGTGATCGAGTATAACAAAGTTCCCTGATCGAGTATAACAAAGGCCCCTGATCGAGTATAACAAAGGCCCCTGATCGAGTATAACAAAGTCCAATTATCGAGTATAACAAACTCCCCTGATCGAGTATAACAAAGTCCCCTAATTGAGTATAACAAAGGTCTCTGATCGAGTTTAACAAAGGCCCCTGATCGAGTATAACAAAGGCCTCTGATCGAATATAACAAAGGCGCCTGAACGCGTATAACAAAGGCCTCTGATCGAGTATAACAAATTTCCCTAATTGAGTATAACACAGCCCCCTAATCATGTATAACAAAGGCCCCTGAACGAGTATAACAAAGACCCCTGGTCGAGTATAACAAAGGCGCCTGATCGAGTATAACAAAGGCCCCTGATCGAGTATAACAAAAGCCCTTGATCGAGTATAACAAAGCCCCCTGATCGAGTATAACAAAGTCCCCTGATCAAGTATAACAAAGTCCCCTGACTGAGTATAACAAAGGTACAGTCGAGGTTTAAGCAAAGCCCCTGATCGAGTATAACAAAGTCCCCAGGTCGAGGTACTTAAACAAAGGCCCCTGATCGAATATAACAAAGGCGCCTGAACGTGTATAACAAAGGCCCCTGATCGAGTATAACAAAGTCCCCTGGTCGAGTATAACAAAGGCGCCTGATCGAGTATAACAAAGGCCCCTGATCGAGTATAACAATGTCCCCAGGTCGAGTATAACAAAATCCCCTGAACGAGTATAACAAAGTCCCATCATCGAGTATAACAAAATCCCCTCATCGAGTATAAGAAAGGCCCCTGCTCGAGTATAACAAAGGCCACTGATCGAGTATAACAAAGTCCCATGATCGAGTATAACAATGTCCCCTCATCGAATATAACAAAGTCCCCTGAACGATTATAACAAATGCCCCTCATCGAGTATAACAAAGTTTCCTGGTCGAGTAAAACAAAGCCCCCTGATCGAGTATAACAAAGTCCCCTGATCAAGTATAACAAAGTCCCCTGATCGAAGCTTAACAAAAGCCCTCGATCGAGTATAACAAAGTCCCCCATCGAGTATAACAAAGTCCCTCATCGAGTATATAACAAAGGCCCCTGATCGAGTATATAACAAAGGCCACTGATCGAGTGTAAAAAGTCCCATGATCGGAGTGTAAAAGTCCTATGACTGAGGAGCAACAAAGTCCCTCATCGAATATGCAACAAAGTCCTGTGATCGAGGCATAACAAAGTCCCTCATCGTGTAGAACAAAGTCCCCTTATCGAGTATAACAAAGTCCTGATCGAGTATAACAAAGTCACCCTGATCGAGAATAACAAAGTCCCCTGATCGAGCATAACAAAGCCCCTGATCAAGTATAACAAAGGGCCCTGATCGAGTATAACAAAGACCCCGGTCGAGCATAACAAAACCTCTATCGAGTATAACAAAGCCCTCATAGAGTATAACAAAGTCCCTTATCGAGTATAACAAAGTCCCTGATCGGATATAACAAAGGCCCCTGATCGAGAGTAACAGAGGCCCTGATCAAGTATAACAAAAGTCCCATAGTCGAGCATAACAAAGTCCCCTCATCGAATATAACAAAGTTCCTCATCGACTATAACAAAGTCCCCTGATCGAGGAGAACAAAGTCCCTGATCGAGTATAACAGAGTCCCCTGAACGATTATAAATAAAGGCCCTGATCGAGTATAAGCAACAAAGTTTCTGATCGAGTAAAAACAAAGCTCCCTGATCGAGTATAACAAAGTCCCTGGATCGAGTATAACAAAGTCCCCTTGATTGAGTATAACAAAGGCCCCCTAATCGAGTTTAAAAGGCCCAGATCCAGTATAACAAAGTCCCCTGGTCGAGTATATAACAAAGGCCCTCATCGAGTATAACAAAGTTCCTGATCGAGCATAACAAAGTCCCTCTGATCGAGAATAACAACAAAGTCCCCTGATCGAGTATACAAAGCCCCTGATCAAGTATATAACAATGGCCCCTGATCGAGTATAACAAAGACTCCTGGTCGATTATAACAAAGTCCCGTGATCGAGTATAACAAAGTCTCTGATCGAGTATAACAAAGGCCCCTGATCGAGTATAACAAAGGCCCCTGATCGAGTATAACAAAGTCTAATTATCGAGTATAACAAACTCCCCTGGATCGAGTATAACAAAGTCCCCTAATTGAGCATAACAAAGGCCCTGGATCGAGTTTTAACAAAGGCCCCTGATCGAGTATAACAGCTCTTCTGGATCGAATATAACAAAGGCGCCTGGAACGCGTATAACAAAGGCCTCTTGATCGAGTATACCAAATTTCCCTAATCGAGTATAACACAGCCCCCGATCAAGTATAACAAAGGCCCCGGATCGAGTATAACAAAGACCCCTGGGTCGAGTATAACAAAGGCGCCTGATCGAGTATGTAACAAAGCCCCTGGATCGAGTATAACAAAAGCCCTTGATCGAGTATAACAAAGCCCCGATCGAGTAGTATAACAAAGTCCCCTGATCAAGTATAACAGTTCCCTGATTGAGTATAACAAAGGCCCTGATCGAGTTTAACAAAAGCCCCTGATCGAAAGTATAACAAAGTCCCCAGGTCGAGTATAAATAAAGGCCCTGATCGAATATAACAAAGGCGCCTGAACGGCAACAAAGGCCCTGGATCGAGTATAAAAAGTCCCTGTCGAGTATAACAAAGGCGCCTGATCGAGTATAACAAAGGCCCTGATCGAGTATAACAAATTCCCAGGTCGAGTATGCTAACAAAATCCCCGAACGAGTATAACAAAAGTCCCAACATCGAAGTCTTATCGAGGTATAACAAAGTCCCTGATCGAGTATAACAAAGGCCCTGATCGAGTTTAACAAAGGCCCCTCATCGAGTATAACAAAGTCCCTAATCGAGTATAACAAAGTTCCCTGATCGAGTATAACAAAGTCCCCTGGACGGGTATAACAAAGTCCCCTGATCGAGAATAACAAAGTCCCTGATCGAGTATAACAAAGCCCCTGATCAAGTATAACAATGGCCCCTGATCGAATATAACAAAGACTCCTGGTCGATTATAACAAAGTCCCTTGATCAAGTATAACAGAGGCCCTGATCGAGTATAAAAAAGGCCACTGATCGAGTATAACAAACTCCTTGATCGAGTATAACAAAGTCTCTCATCGAGTTTAACAAAGACCCCTGGTCGAGATATAACAAGCGCCTGATCTAGTATAACAAAGGCCCTGATCGAGTATAACAAAGGCCCTTATCGAGATAACAAAGTCCCTGATCGAGTAGAACAAAGCCCTGATCGAGTAAAACAAAGTCCCTAATTGAGTATAACAAAGTCTCTTCGAGATTAACAAAGTCCTCTAATCGAGAAAACAAAGGCCTTTGAAGAGTTAACAAAGGCCCCTGTTCGAGTATAACAAAGGCCTCTAAAAGAGTATAACAAAGGCCACTGATCATATATAACAAAGTCCCTGATCGAGTATTACAGAGTCCCTCATCGAGTATAACAGAGTCCTCTCATCGAGGTAAACAAAGTCCCTCATCGAATATAACAAAGCCCCTAATCAGGTATAACAAGTCCCTGATCGAGTATAACAAAGTCCCCTGATCGAGTATAACAAAGTCCCCTGAACGATTATAACAAATGCCCCTCATCGCGTATAAAAAAGTTTCCTGGTCGTGTAAAACAAAGGCCCCTGATCGAGTTTAACAAAGTCCCCCTGATCGAGAATAACAAAGTCCCCTGATCGAGTATAACAAAGTCCCCTGAGCGGGTATAATAAAGGCCCCTGATCGAGTATAACAAAGGCCGCTGATCGAGCATAACAAACTCCCATGGTCGAGTATTACAAAGTCCCCTCATCGAATATAACAAAGACCCCTGATCGAGTATAACAAAGTCCCTTGATCGAGAAGAACAAAGTCCCCTGATCGAGTATAGCAAAGTCCCCTGCACGATTATATCAAAGGCTCCTGATCGAGTATAACAAAGTTTCCTGATCGAGTAAAACAAAGCCCCCTGATCGAGTATAACAAAGTCCCCTGATCGAGTATAACAAAGTCCCCTGATTGAGTATAACAAAGGCCCCTGATCGAGTTTAACAAAGGCCCCTGATGGAGTATAACAAAGTCCCCTGGTCGAGTATAACAAAGGCCCCTGATCGAATATAACAAAGGTGCCTGAACGCGTATAACAAAGGCCCCTGATCGAGTGTAACAAAGGTCCCTCATCGAGTACAACAAAGACCCCTGGTCGAGTATAACAAAGACCCCTGGTCGAGTATAACAAAGGCGCTTGATCGAGTATAACAAAGGCCCCTAATCGAGTATAACAAAGGCCCCTGATTGAGTATAACAAAGTCCCCTGATCGAATAAAACAAAGTCACCCTGATTGAGTAAAACTAATTCCCTTGATCGAGTATAACAAAGTCTCCTCATCGAGATTAACAAAGTCCTCTAATCGAGAATAACAAAGGCCTTTGATCGAGTTTAACAAAGGCCCCTGTTCGAGTATAACAAAGGTCTCTAAAAGAGTATAACAACGTCCCCTGATCGAGTATTACAGAGTCCCCAAATCGAGTATAACAGAGTCCTCTCATCGAGTATAACAAAGGCCCCTCATCGAGTATGACAAAGTCACATGATAGAGTATAACAAAGTCCCCTCATCGAATATAACAAAGTCTCCTCATCGAGCATAGCAAAGTCCCCTGATCGATTATAACAAAGTCCCCTGATCGAGTATAACAAAGTCCCCTGAACGATTATAACAAATGCCCCTCATCGAGTATAACAAAGTTTCCTGGTCGAGTAAAACAAAGCCCCCTGATCGAGTATAACAAAGTCCCCTGATCAAGTATAACAAAGTCCCCTGATTGAGTATAACAAAGGCCCCTGATCGAGTTTAACAAAAGCCCGTGATCGAGTATAACAAAGTCCCCAGGTCGAGTATAACAAAGCCCCTGATCGAATATAACAAAGGCGCCTGAACGTGTATAACAAAGGCCCCTAATCGAGTATAACAAAGTTCCCTGATCGAGCATAACAAAACCCCCTGATCGAGTATAACAAAGTCCCCCTGATCGAAAATAACAAAGTCCCCTGATCGAGTATAACAAAGCCCCCTGATCGAGTATAACAGAGTCCCCTGATCGAGTATAACAAAGTCCCCTCATCGAGTATAACAAAGGCCCCTGATCGAGTATAACAAAGGCCACTGATCGAGTGTAACAAAGTCCCCTGATCGAGTATAACAAAGTCCCCTGATCGTGTATAACAAAGGCCTCTGATCGAGATTAAGAAAGGCCCCACATCGAGTATAACAAAGTCCCCTGGATGAGTATAACAAAGGCCCCAGATCGAGTTTAACAAAGGCCCCTGATCGAGTACAAAAAAGTTCCCTGGTCGAGTATAACAAACTCCCCTGGTCGAGTATAACAATGTCCCCTGATCGAGTATAACAAAGTCCCCTGATCGAGTATAACAAAATCCCCTGAACGAGTATAACAAAGTCCCCTCATCGAGTATAACAAAGTCCCCTCATCGAGTATAACAAAAGCCCCTCATCGAGTATAACAAAGGCCACTGATCGAGTATAACAAAGTCCCATGATCGAGTATAACAAAGTTCCCTCATCGAATATAACAAAGTCCCGTGATCGAGTATAACAAAGTCCCCTGATCGAGTAGAACAAAGTCCCCTGATCGAGTATAGCAATGTTCCCTCATCGAGTATAACAAAGGCCCCTCATCGAGTTAAACAAGGCCCCTCATCGAGTATAACAAAGTCCCCTGGTCGAGTATAACAATGGCCCCTCATCGAATATAACAAAGGTGCCTGAACGAGTATAACAAAGGCCCCTGATCGAGTATAACACAGTTCCCTGATCGAGTATAACAAAGTCCCCTGATCGAGTATAACAAAGTCCCCCTGATCGAGAATAACAAAGTCCCCTGATCGAGTATAACAAAGCCCCCTGATCATGTATAACTAAGGCCCCTGAACGAGTATAACAAAGACTCCTGGTCGATTATAAAAAGTCCCCTGATCGAGTATAACAAAGGCCCTTGATCGAGTGTAACAAAGGCCACTGATCGGGTATATCAAACTTCCCTGATCGAGTATAACAAAGTCTCCTCATCGAGTTTAACAAAGACCCCTGGTCGTATAACAAAGGCGCCTGATCGAGTATAACAAAGAGCCCTGATCGAGTATAACAAAGGCCCCTGATCGAGTATAACAAAGTCCCCTGATCGAGTATAACAAAGCCCCCTGATCGAGTAAAACAAAGTCCCCTGATCGAGTATAACAAAGTCTCCTCATCGAGATTAACAAAGTCCTCTAATCGAGAATAACAAAGGCCTTTGATCGATTTTAACAAAGGCCCTTGTTCGAGTATAACAATGGCCTCTAAAAGAGTATAACAAAGTCCACTGATCGAGTATAACAAAGTCCCCTGATCGAGTATTACAGAGTCCCCTCATCGAGTATAACAGAGTCCCCTCATCGAGTATAACAAAGGCCCATGATCGAGTATACCAAAGTCCTCATCGAATATATCAAAAGTCCCCTGATCGAGCATATAACAAAGTCCCCTGATCGAGTAGAACAAAGTCTCAATGAGTATAATAAAGGCCCTCATCGAGTATGCAACAAAGTCCCATGATCGAGTATAACAAAGTCCCCCTCATCGAATATAACAAAGTCCCCTAATCGAGTATAACAAAGTCCCCTGATCGAGTATAACAAAGGCCTCTGATCGAGTTTAACAAAGTCCCCTGATCGAGTATAACAAAGTCACCTCACCGAGTATAACAAAGTCTCCTCATCGAGTATAACAAAGTCCCCTGATCGAGTATAACAAACTCCCCTGGTCGAGGATAACAAAGTCCCCTGATCGAGTATAACAAAGGCCCCTGATCGAGTATAACAAAGTCCCATTATCGAGTAAAACAAAGTCCCCTGATCGAATATAACAAAGTCCCCTGATCGAGTATAACAAAGTCCCCTGATCGAGTAGAACAAAGTCCCCTCATCGAGTATAACAAAGGCCCCTCATTGAAAATAACAAAGTCCCATGATCGAGTATAACAAAGTCCCCTCATCGAATATAACAAAGTCCCCTGATCGAGTATAACAAAGTCCTCTGATCGAGTATAACAGAGTCCCCTCATCAAGTAAAACAAAGGCCCCTCATCGAGTATAACAAAGTCCCATGATCGAGTATAAGAAAGTCCCCTCATCGAATATAACAAAGTCCCCTGATCGAGTATAACAAAGTCCCCTGATCGGGTATAACAAAGTCTCCTGATTGAGTATAACAAAGGCCCCTGATCGAGTTTAACAAAAGCCCCTGGTCGAGTATAACAAAGGCGTCTGATCGAGTATAACAAAGGCCCCTGATCGAGTATAACAAAGGCCCTGATCGAGTATAAATAAAAGTCCCCGATCGAGTATAACAAGACCCCTGGTCGAGTATATCAGTAACCTGGTCGAGTATAAACAAAGGCGCTTGATCGAGTATAACAAAAGGCCCCCATCGAGTATATAACAAAGGCCCTGATCGAGTAACACAAAGTCCCCTGATCGAATAAAACAAAGTCCCCTGATCGAGTATAACTAACTCCCCTGATCGAGTATAACAAAGTCTCCTCATCGAGATTAACAAAGTCCTCTAATCGAGAATAACAAAGGCCTTTGAAGAGTTTAACAAAGGCCCCTGTTCGATTATAACAAAGGCCCCTGATCGAGTATAACAAAGTCCCCTAATCGAATATAACAAATTCCACTGATTGAGTATAACAAAGTCCCCTCACCGAGTATAACAAAGTCCCCTGATCGAGTATAACAAAGTCCCCTGATCGAGTATAACAAACTCCCCTGGTCGACGAAAACAAATTCCCCTGATCGAGTATAACAAAGGCCCCTGATCGAGTATAACAAAGTCCCATTATCGAGTACAACAAAGTCCCCTGATCGAATATAACAAAGTCCCCTGATCGAGTATAACAAAGTCCCCTGATCGAGTAGAACAAATTCCCCTCATCGAGTATAACAAAGGCCCCTCATTGAGTATAACAAAGTCCCATGATCGAGTATAACAAAGTCCCCTCATCGAATATAACAAAGTCCCCTGATCGAGTATAACAAAGTCCCCTGATCGGTATAACGAGTCCCATCCCGAAGTATAACAAAGGCCCCTCATCGAGTATAACAAAGTCCCATGATAGAGTATAACAAAGTCCCCTCATCGAATATAACAAAGTCCCCTGATCGAGCATAACAAAGTCCCCTGATCGATTATAACAAATTCCCCTGATCGAGTACAACAAAGTCCCCTGAACGATTATAACAAATGCCCCTCATCGAGTATAACAAAGTTTCCTGGTCGAGTAAAACAAAGCCCCCTGATCGAGTATAACAAAGTCCCCTGATCAAATATAACAAAGTCCCCTGATTGAGTATAACAAAGGCTCCTGATCGAGTTTACCAAAAGCCCCTGATCGAATATAACAAAGTCCCCAGGTCGAGTATAACAAAAGCCACTGATCGAATATAACAAAGGCGCCTGAACGTGTATAACAAAGTCCCATGATAGAGTATAACAAAGTCCCCTCATCGAATATAACAAAGTCCCCTGATCGAGCATAACAAAGTCCCCTGATCGATTATAACAAAGTCCCCTGATCGAGTACAACAAAGTCCCCCTGATCGAGAATAACAAAGTCCCCTGATTGAGTATAACAAAGCCCCCTGATCGAGTATAACAGAGTCCCCTAATCGAGTATAACAAATTCCCCTCATCGAGTATAACAAAGGCCCCTGATCGAGTATAACAAAGGCCACTGATCGAGTGTAACAAAGTCCCCTGATCGAGTATAACAAAGTCCCCTCATCGTGTATAACAAAGGCCTCTGATCGAGATTAAGAAAGGCCCCTCATCGAGTATAACAAAGTCCCCTGCATGAGTATAACAAAGGCCCCAGATCGAGTTTAACAAAGGCCCCTGATCGAGTACAAAAAAGTCCCCTAGTCGAGTATAACAAACTCCCCTGGTCGAGTATAACAATGTCCCCTGATCGAGTATAACAAAGTTCCCTGATCGAGTATAACAAAATCCCCTGAACGAGTATAACAAAGTCCCCTCATCGAGTATAACAAAGTCCCCTCATCGAGTATAACAAAGGCCCCAGATCAGGTATAACAAAGGCCACTGATCGAGTATAACAAGATCCCATGATCCGGGAAATTATAACAAAAGTCCCTCATCGAATATAACAAAGTCCATGATCGAGTATATAAAAGTCCCCTGATCGTGTGAACAAAGATCCCCTGATCGAGTACGCTTAATGTCCCCCTGATCGAGTATAACCAAAAGGCCCACAGTCAGGTTTAACAAGGCCCCTCATCAGGTAAACAAATTCCCCTGGTCGAGTATAACAAAACCCTCTCATCGAATATAACAAAGGTGCCTGAACGAGTATAACAAAGGCCCCTGATCGAGTATAACAAAGGTCCCTGATCGAGTATAACAAAGTCCCCTGATCGAGTATAACAAAGTCCCCCTGATCGAGAATAACAAAGTCCCCTGATCGAGTATAACAAAGCCCCCTAATCAAGTATAACAAAGGCCCCTGATCGAGTATAACAAAGACTCCTGGTCGATTATAACAAAGTCCCCTGATCGAGTATAACAAAGACCCCTGTTTGAGTATAACAAAGGCCCCTGATCGAGTATAACAAAGTTCCTGATCGAGTATAGAAAAGTCCCGTACGATTATATCAAAGGCCCTCATCGAGTATAACAAAGTTTCCTAATCGAGTAAAACAAAGCCCTCTGATCGAGTACAAGGTCCCTGATCGAGTATAACAAAGTCCCTGATTGAGTATAACAAAGGCCCCTGATCGAGTTTAACAGCCCCTGATCGAGTATAACAAAGTCCCTGGTCGAGAATAACAAAGGCCCTGATCGAATATAAACAAAGTTTGAACGCGTATAACAAAGGCCCCTGATCGAGTATAACAGGCCCCTGATCGAGTATAACAAACCCTGGTCGAGTATAACAAAGACCCTGGTCGAGTATCAGGCTCCTGATCGAGTATAGCAAAGGCCCCTGATCGAGTATAACAAAGGCCCTGATCGAGTATAACAAAGTCCCCTAATCGAATAAAACAGTCCCTCATCGAGATAAGCTAACTCCCCTGATCGAGTATAACAAAGTCTCCTCATCGAGATTAAAAAGTCCCTAATCGAAAAATAAAGGCCTTTGATCGAGTTTAACAAAGGCCCCTGTTCGAGTATAACAAAGGCCTCTAAAAGAGTATATAACAGGCCGCTGATCGAGTATAACAATGTCCCCTGATCGAGTATTACAGAATCCCCACATCGAGTATAACAGAGTCCCCTCATCATATAAAAAAGGCCCTCATCGAGTATATAACAAAGTCCCATGATAGAGTATTAACAAAGTCCCTCTTCGAATATTACAAAGTCCCTGATCATAAAGTCCCCACGAGTATAACAAAGTCGCCCTGATCGAGAATAACAAAGTCCCCTGATCGAGTATAACAAAGCCCCTGATCAAGTATAACAATGGCCCTGATCGAGTATAACAAAGACTCCTGGTCGATTATAACAAAGTCCCTTGATCGAGTATAACAAAGGCCCCTCATCGGTATAACAAAGGCCACTGATCGAGTATAACAAACCCCTGATCGAGTATAACAAAGTCTCCTCATCGAGTTTAACAAAGACCCTGGTTGAGTATAACAAAGGCGCCTGATTCTATAACAAAGGCCCCTGATCGAGTATAACAAAGGCCCCTTTATCGAGTATAACAAAGTCCACTGATCGAGTAGAACAAAGCTCCTGATCGAATAAAACAAAGTCTCCTGATTGAGAAGTCTCCTTCGAGATTAACAAAGTCCTCTAATCGAGGAAAAACAAAGGCCTTCTGTTCGAGAGTAACAAAGGCCTCTAAAAGAGTATAACAAAGGCCACTGATCGAGTATAACAAAGTCCCCTGATCGAGTATTACAGAGTCCCTCATCGAGTATAACAGAGTCCTCTCATCGGATATAACAAAGGCCCCTCATCGAGTATAACAAAGTCCCATGATCGAGTATAACAAAGTCTCCTGATCAGTAACAAAGTCCCTGATCGAGTATAACAAAGTCCACTGAAATTGAATAACAAATGCACCATCGAATATAACAAAGTTTCCTGGTCGAGAAACAAAGCCCCTGATCGAGTATGACAAAGTCCCTGATCAAGTATAACAAAGTCCCTGATTGAGTATAACAAAGGCCCATGATCGAGTTTAACAAAAGTCCCTGATCGAGTATAACAAAGTCCCTGGTCGAGTATAACAGAGGCCCTGATCGAATATAACAAAGGTGCCTGAACGTATAACAGGCCCCTGATCGAGTATAACAAAGTCCCCTGATCGAGAATAGCAAAGTCCCCTGATCGAGTATCAAAATCCCCTGATCGGGTATAATAAAGGCCCCTGATCGAGTATAACAAAGGCCCCTGATCGAGCATAACAAACTCCCATGGTCGAGTATAACAAAGTCTCATCATCGAATATAACAAAGACCCTGATCGAGTATAACAAAGTCCCCTGATCGAGAAAAAGTCTCCTGATCGAGATAAGAAAGTCCCCTGCACGATTATATCAAAGGCCCTGATCGAGTATAACAAAGTTTCCTAATGGAGTAAAACAAAGGCCCCTGATCGAGTATAACAAAGGCCACTGATCGAGTGTAAAAAAGTCCCATGATCGAGTATAACAAAGTCCCCTCATCGAATATAACAAAGTCCCGTGATCGGGTATAATAAAGGCCCCTGATCGAGTATAACAAAGGCCCCTGATCGAGCATAACAAACTCCCATGGTCGAGTAAACAAAGTCTCATCATCGAATATAACAAAGACCCCTGATCGAGTATAACAAAGTCCCCTGATCGAGAAGAACAAAGTCTCCTGATCGAGTATAGCAAAGTCCCCTGCACGATTATATCAAAGGCCCTGATCGAGTATAACAAAGTTTCCTAATGGAGTAAAACAAAGGCCCTGATCGAGTATAACAAAGGCCACTGATCAAAAAGTCCCATGATCGAGTATAACAAAGTCCCCCATCGAATATAACAAAGTCCCGTGATCGAGTATAACAAAGTCCTCATCGTGTAGAACAAAGTCCCCTAATCGAGTATAACAAAGTCCCTGATCATATAACAAAGGCCCCAGATCGAGTATAACAAAGTCCCTGATCGAGTATAACAAAGTCGCCCTGATCGAGAATAACAAAGTCCCTGATCGAGTATAACAAAGCCCCTGATCAAGTATAACAATGGCCCTGATCGAGTATAACAAAGACTCCTGGTCGATTATAACAAAGTCCCTTGATCGAGTATAACAAAGGCCCTCATCGAGTATAACAAAGGCCACTGATCGAGTATAACAAACCCCTGATCGAGTATAACAAAGTCTCCTCATGAGTTTAACAAAGACCCTGGTTGAGTATAAAGGCGCCTGATCTAGTATAACAAAGGCCCTGATCGAGTATAACAAAGGCCTTATCGTATAGTATAACAAAGTCCCCTGATCGAGTAGAACAAAGCCCCTGATCGAGTAAAACAAAGTCTCCTGATTGAGTAAACCAAAGTCTCCTCTTCGAGATTAACAAAGTCCTCTAATCGAGAAAAACAAAGGCCTTTGAAGAGTTTAACAAAGGCCCCTGTTCGAGTATAACAAAGGCCTCTAAAAGAGTATAACAAAGGCCACTGATCGAGTATAACAAAGTCCCCTGATCGAGTATTACGAGTCCCCTCATCGAGTATAACAGAGTCCTCTCATCGAGTATAACAAAGGCCCTCATCGAGTATAACAAAGTCCCATGATCGAGTATAACAAAGTCCCTGATCGAGTATAACAAAGTCCCTGATCGAGTATAACAAAGTCCACTGAACGATTATAACAAATGCACTTCATCGAATATAACAAAGTTTCCTGGTCGAGTAAAAAAAAGCCCTGATCGAGTATGACAAAGTCCCCTGATCAAGTATAACAAAGTCCCTGATTGGAGTATCAAAGGCCCATGATCGAGTTTAACAAAAGTCCCTGATCGAGTATATAACAAAGTCCCTCGTGAGTATAACAAAGGCCCTGATCGAATATAACAAAGGTGCCTTAAACGAATGCAGCCCCTGATCGAGTATAACAAAGTCCCCTGATCGAGAATAGCAAAGTCCCCTGATCGAGTATAACAAAATCCCTGATCGGGTATAATAAAGGCCCCTGATCGAGTATAACAGGCCCTGATCGAGCATAACAAACTCCTATGGTCGAGTATAACAAAGTCTCATCATCGAATAAAACAAAGACTCTGATCGAGTATAACAAAGTCCCCTGATCGAGAAGAACAAAGTCTCCTGATCGAGTATAGCAAAGTCCCTCACGATTATATCAAAGGCCCTTGATCGAGTATAACAAAGTTTCCTAATGGAGAAAAAAAGGCCCTGATCGAGTATATCAAAGGCCACTGATCGAGTGTAAAAGTCCCATGATCGGAGTATAACAAAGTCCCTCATCAATATAAAAAAGTCCCGTGATCGAGTAACAAAGTCTCTCATCGAGATTAAAAATTCCTCTAATCGAGAATTAACAGGCCTTTGATCGAGTATAACACTGTCCCCGATCGAGTATTACAGAGTCCCCACATCGAGTATAACAGAGTCACCTCATCGAGTATAACAAAGGCCTCATCGAGTATAACAAAGTCCCATGATAGAGTATAACAAAGTCCTCATCGAATATAACAAAGTCCCCTGCTCGAGTATAACAAAAGTCCCTGATCGAGTATAACAAGTCCCTGATCGAGTATAACAAAGTCCCTGAACGATTATAAAGCCCCTCATCGAGTATAACAAAGTTTCCTGATCGATAAAACAAAGCCCTCTAAACGAGTATAACAAAGTCCCTAATCGAGTATAACAAAGTCCCTGATTGAGTATAACAAAGGCAACTGATCGAGTTTAACAAAAGCCTCTGATCGAGTATAACAAAGTCCCCTGGTCGAGTATAACAAGGCCCTAATCGAATATATAACAAGCGCCTGAACGAGTATAACAAAGGCTGATCGAGTATAACAAAGTTCCTGATCGAGTATATCAAAGCCCCTGATCGAGTATAACAAAGTCACCCTGATCGAGTATAACAAATCCCCTGATCGAGTATAACAAAGTCCCTGATTGAGTATAACAAAGGCCCCTAATCGAGTTTAAAAAAGGCCCATGATCGAATTATAATAAAGTCCTGGTCGAGTATAACAAACGCCCCTCATCGAATATAACAAAGGCGCTGGCGAGTATAACAAAGGCCCCTAATCGAGTATAACAAAGTTCCTGATCGAGTATAACAAAGCCTCCTCATCGAGTATAACAAAGTCCCCTGATGGAGAATAACAATTCCCATGATCGAGTATAACAAGCCCCTCATCAAGTAACAAAGGCCCTGATCGAGTATAACAAAGCCCCTCATCAAGTATAACAAAGGCCGTATAACAAAAGGCCCCTGATCCGGAGTATATAAAGACCCTGGTCGAGTATAACAAAAATCCCCTAATCGAGTATAACGAGGCCCTGATCAGGTATAACAGGAGTCCCTGATCAATTATAACAAAGGTCCCCTGATCGAGGTATAACAAAGCCCCCTGATCGGAGTAAAACAAAGTCACCTAATCGAGTATAAAAAACTCCCTGATCGAGTATAACAAAGTCTCCCTCCAGCGAGGTTTAACAAAGTCCTCAAATCCGAAAGAAACAAAGAGGCCCTTTGGTCGGGATTGAACCAAAGCCCTGTTCGAGAAATATAACAAAGGCTTCCTAAAAGGATTATAACAAAAGGCCCTGATCAGTTTAACAGAAAGGCCCCTCATCGAGTATAACAAAGTCCCTGGTCAAAAGGTATAACAAAGGCCCCTCATCGAATATAACAAGGTGCCTGAACAGTGTAACAAAGGCCCTGATCGAGTATAACAAAGGTTCCTGATCAGTACCAAATGCCCCTCATCGAGTATAACAAGAATCCCATGATAGGTAACAAAGTCCCTCATCGAATATAACAAAGAATCCCCTCATCGAAGAGTATAACAAAGTCCCCTCATCGAGTATAACAAAGTCTCTGATCGAGTATAAAGTCCCTGAACAGTTATAACAAAGGCCCTCATCCAGGTAACAAAGTTTCTGATCAGGTAAACAAAGCCCCTAAACGGGTATAACAAGTCCCCTGATCGAGTATAACAAAAGTCTCTGATTGAGTATAACAAAAGGCCCCTGATCGAGTTTAACAAAACTCTGATCGAGTATAACAAGAGTCCCTGGTCGAGTATAACAAAAGGCCCCAGTCGAATATAACAAAGGCGCCTGAACAGGTATAACAAGGCCCCTGATCAGGTATAACAAAAATTCCCTGATCGAGTATAACAAAAAGCCCTGATCAGAGTATAACAAAGTCTCCCTGATCGAGAAAAACAAAAGTCCCCTGATCGGTATAACAAAGCCCCCCAGTCAGAGTATAACAAAGAGGCCCTGATCGAGGCATAACAAAAGACCCTGGTCGAGTATAGCAAGAATCCCCTCATCGAGAATAAACAAAGCCCCTCATAAGTATAACAAAGTCCACAGCGATCAGTATAACAAACTCCCCTGATCGGGTATAACAAAGGCCCCTGATCGAGTATAACAGGGGAGGCCCCTGATCAGGTATAACAAGTCCCATAGTCAGTATAACAAAAGTCCCCTCATCGAATATAACAAGTTCCTTATCGACTATAACAAAAGTCCCTGATCGAGGGAGAACAAAGTCCCTGATCGGTATAACCCAGAGTCCCTGAACGATTATAACAAAGGCCTTTGATCCAGAGTATAAGTTTCCTTAAGTAAAACCAAAGCTCCCTGATCGAGTATAACAAAGTCCCTGATCGAGTATAACAAAGTCCCTGATTGAGTATAACAAGGCCCTAATCGAGAGTTTAAACAAGGCCCATGATCGAGTATAACAAAGTCCCCTGGTCAGAGTATAACAAGGCCCCCTCATCGAATATAACAAAGGCGCCTGAGCGAGTATAACAAGGCCCCTAATCGGTATAACAAGTTCCTGATCGAGTATAACCAAAGCCCGATCAGGTATAACAAAAGTCCCCTGATGGAGAATAACCACAAAGTCCTGATGCGGGTATAACAAAGCCCCCTCATCAAGTATAACAAAGGCCCTGATCGAGTATAACAAAGCCCTCATCAAGAGTATAACAAAGGCCCTGATCGAAGGGTATAACAAAGACCCTGGTCGAGTGTAACAGATCCCCCCTAATCGAATATAACAAAGGCCCCTGATCGAAGGTATAACAAAGGCCCTGATCGAGGTTACAAGGAGTCCCTTGTTCCCGAGTATAACAAAGCCCCTGATCCAGGCCGAAACAAAGAGTCACCTGATCGAGAGTATAACAAACTCCCCTGATCGAGTATAACAAAGTCTCCTCATCGAGTTTAACAAGTCCTCAAATCCCGAGAAAAACAAAGGCCTTTGTCAAGGTTTAACAAAGGCCCTGTTTACAGGTATAACAGAGGCCTCTAAAAAGATTATAATAAAAAGAGGCCCCTGATCGAGGTTTAACGAAGGCCCCTCATCGAGTATAACAAAGTCCCCTGGTCGAGTTTAACAAAAGGCCCTGATCGAATATAACAAAAGGTGCCTGAACAGGTATAACAAAAGGCCCTGATCCAGAGTATAACAAAGTTCCTGATCCGGAGTATAACAAAGTCCCTGATCCAGGTATAACAAGGTCCCCTGATCCCGAGAAAAACAAAGTCCCCTGATCCCCGGGTATAACAAAGCCCCTGATCAAGTATAACAATGGCCCTCGCCGGTATAACAAAGACTCCTGGTCGATTATAACAAAGTCCCTGATCGAGTATAACAAAGGTTCCTGATCGAGGTATAGCAAAGGCCCTCATCAGCGAGTATAACAAAGGCCACTGATCGAGTATAAGCAAGCTCCTGATCGAGGAGTATAGCAGAGTCTCCTCATCGGGTTAACAGACCCTGGTGCAGAGTATCCTCATCGAGTATAACAAAGACTCCTGGTCGATTACAACAAGTCCCCTGATCGAGTATAACAAAGTTCCTGATCGAGTATAACAAAGGCCCTCATCGGGTATAACAAAGGCCACTGATCGAGTATAACAAACTCCCCTGATCGAGTATAACAAAGTCTCCTCATCGAGTTTAACAAAGACCCTGGTGGTCGAGTAAAAGGCGCCTGATCGAGTATAAAAAGGCCCTGATCGAGTATAACAAAGGCCCTTATCGAGTATAACAAAGTCCCCTGATCGAAGGTAGAACAAAGCCCTGATCGAGTAAAAATAAGTCCCTGGTAACAAGTCTCCTCATCAAGATTAACAAAGCCCTCTAATCGAGAAAAAACAAAAGGCCTTTGAAGAGTTTAACAAAGGGCCCCTGTTCGAGTAATAACAAAGGCCTCTAAAAGAGTATAACAAAGGCCACTGATCGAGTATAACAAAAGTCCCTGATCGGTATTACAGAGTCCCCTCATCGAGAGTATAACAGAGTCCTCTCATCGAGGTATAACAAAGGCCCTCATCGAGTATAACAAAGTCCATGATCGAGTATAACAAAGTCCCTGATCGAGTATAACAAAGTCCCTGATCGAGTATAACAAAAGTCCACTGAACGATTATAACAAATGCACTTCATCGAATATAACAAAGTTTCCTGGTCGAAGTAAACAAAAGCCCCTGATCGAGTATGACAAAGTCCCTGATCAAGTATAACAAAGTCCCTGATTGAGTATAACAAAGGCTCTTCGGGTTAACAAAAGTCCCTGGCGGTATAACAAAGTCCCTGGTCAGGTATAACAAAGGCTGACCGAATATAACAAAGGCGCCTGAACGTGAATAACAAAGGCCCCTGATCGAGTATAACAAAGTCACCCTGATCGAGAATAGCAAAGTCCCTGATCGAGTATAACAAAGTCCCTGATCGGGTATAATAAAGGCCCCCTGATCGAGGTATAACAAAGGCCCCTGATCGAGCATAACAAACTCCCATGGTCAGAGTATAACAAAAGTCTCATCATCGAATATAACAAAGACCCTGATCGAGTATAACAAAGTCCCTGATCGAGAAGAAGAAAGTCTCCTGATCGAGTATAGCAAAGTCCCTACGATTATATCAAAGGCCCTTATCGAGTATAACAAAGCCTAATCGAGCAAAACAGCCCTCTGATCGAGTATAACAAGGTCCCCTGATCGAGTATAACAAAACCTGATTGAGTATAACAAAGGCCCTGATCGAGTTTAACAAAGGCCCTGATCGAGTATAACAAAGTCCCTGGTCTGAGAATAACAAAGGCCCTGATCAATATAACAAAGGTGCCTGAACGCGTACAACAAAGGCCCTGATCGAGGTAAAACAAAAGGCCCTGATCGAGTATAACAGACCCTGTTGAGTATAACAAAGACCCTGGTCGGAGGTAACAAAGGCGCCTGATCGAGTATAACAAAGGCCCTGATCGAGTATAACAAAGGCCCTCATCGAGTATATAAAAAAGTCCCCTGATCATTAAAACAAAGTCCCCTCGTCGGTATAGCTAACTCCCTGATCGAGTAAACAAAGTCTCTTCATCGAGATTAAAAAGTCCTCTAATCGAGAATAACAAGGCCTTTGATCGAGTTTAACAAAGGCCCTCGAGTATAACAAAGGCCTCTAAAGAGTATAACAAAGGCCGCTGATCGAGTATAACAACGTCCCTGATCGAGTATTACAGAGTCCCCACATCGAGTATAACAGAGTCCCTCATCCAGTATAACAAAGGCCCTCATCGAGTATAACAAAGTCCCATGATAGAGTATTAACAAAGTCCCTCATCGAATATAACAAAGTCCCTGATCGAGTATAACAAAGTCCCTGATCGAGTATAACAAGTCCCTGATCGAGTATAACAAAGTCCCTGAACGGTTATAACAAAGGCCCCTCATCGAGTATAACAAAGTTTCCTGATCGAGTAAAACAAAGCCCCTAAACGAGTATAACAAAGTCCTGATCGAGGTAACAGTTCCCTGATTGGAGTATAACAAAGGCCCCTGATCGAGTTTAACAAAAGCTCTGATCGAGTATAACAAAGTCCCTGGTCGAGTATAACAAAGGCCCTGATCCAATATAACAAAGGCGCCTGAACGAGTATAACAGAGCCCCTGATCGAGTATAACAAAGTTCTGATCGAGTATATCAAAGCCCCTGATCGAGTAACAAAGTCACCCTGATCGAGAATAACAAAGTCCCCTGATCGAGTATAACAAAAGCCCTGATCAAGGATAACAAAGGCCCCTGATCGAGTATAACAAAGACCCTGGTCGAGTATAAACAAAGTCCCCTAATCGAGTATAACAAAGCCCCTCATACAAAGTCCCCTGATCGGGTATAACAGTCCCTGATCGGTATAACAAAGGCCCCTGATCGAGTATAACAGAGGCCCTTGGACGAGTATAACAAAGTCCCATAGTCGAGTATAACAAAGTCCTCATCGAATATAACAAAGTTCCTCATCGACTATAACAAAGTCCCCTGATCGAGGAGAACAAAGTCCCCTGATCGAGTATAACAGAGTCCCTGAACGATTATAACAAAGGCCCATGATCGAGTATAAAAAAGTCCTGATCGAGTAAAACAAAGCTCCATGATCGAGTATAACAAAGTCCCCTGATCGAGTATAACAAAGTCCCCTGATTGAGTATAACAAAGGCCCAGTCCCCTGATGGAGAATAACAAAGTCCCGCGTCGAGTATAACAAAGCCCTCATCAAGTATAACAAAGGCCCTGATCCAGGTATAGCAAAGCCCCTCATCCAAGTATAACAAGGCCCCTGATCGGTATAACAGACCCTGATCAAGGCTAGCAAAAAAGGCCCTGATCCAGGTATAACAAAGTCCCCTGATCAGGTATAACAAAGCCCCTGATCCGAGAGTAGAAACAAAGGTCACCCTAATCGAGTATAAAAAACTCCCTGATCGGGTATAACAAAAGTCTCCTCATCAGGTTTAACCAAGTCCTCAAATCAGGAAAAACAAAAGGCCTTTGGTCGAGGTTTAACAAAGGCCCTGTTCGGAAGTATAACAAAGGCTTCGAAAAACGGTTATAACAAGGCCCCTGATCGAGGTTTAAACGAGGTATATCGGAAGTATAACAAGTCCCTAGTCGAGTATTATAACAAGGCCCTGATCCAGATATAACAAAGGGTGCTGAACCTGTAGGTATATAAGGCCCCTGATCAGGTATAACAAAGTTCCTGATCCAGAGTATACAGGAAGCCCCTCATCGAGTATAGCAAAAGTCCCATGATAGAGAGTATAACAAGTCCCTCATCCAGATATAACAAAGTCCCCTCATCAGGTATAACCGAAGTCCCTGATCAAGAGTATAAAAGTCTCTGATCGAGTATAAACAAAAGTCCCTGAACGATTATAACAAAGGCCCTCATCCCAGAGTATAACAAGTTTCCTGATCCAGGTAAAAGCAAAGCCCCCTAAACAGGTGTAACAAAGTCCCTGATCAAGTATAACCAAGAGAGTCCCCCGGTGCTGAGTATAGCTCAAGGCCCTGATCAAGGTTTAACCAGCCTCTGATCATAAAAAAAGTATAACAAAAAGGCCCCTAATCCAGATATAACAAAGGCGCCTGAACAGGTATAACAAAAGGCCCCCTGATCCGAGTATAACAAAATTCCTGTTCAGGTATAACAAAGCCCCCTAATCAGAGTATAACAAAGTCTCTCCCTGATCCCGGAAAAACAAGTCCCTGATCGCAGGTATAACAAAGCCCCCCTGATCAGAAGTATAACAAAGGCCCTGATCAGAGTATAACCAAAGACCCCTGGTCGAGTATAGCAAAAGCCCCTCCATCAGGTATAACAAAGAAGCCCTCATAGGTATAACGAGTCCCTGATCGCGTATAACAAAAGTCCCTGATCGGGTATAACAAAGGCCCTGATCGAGGTATAACAGAGGCCCTGATCGAGAATATAAACCAAAGGTCCATGAGTCAGGTATAACAAGTCCCTCCTCCAGATAACAAAGTTCCACTTATCGGCCTTTATAACAAGTCCCCTGATCGAGGAGAACAAAGTCCTGATCAGGTATAACAGAAGTCCCTGAACGAGATTATAACAAAGGCCTTTGATCGAGTATAACAAAAGGTTTCACAGTCGAGTAAAGCAAAACTCCCTGATCGAGTATAACAAAGTCCCTGATCCAGGTATAAACAAGTCCCTGATTGTAAGAGTATAACGAAGGCCCTAATCTGAGTTTAAAAGGCCCATGATCGAGTATAACAAAAGTCCCTGGTCAGGTATAACAAAGGCCCCTCATCAGATATAACAAAGGCGCCACGGGCAGGTATAGCAAAAATTCCCTAATCAGGTATAACAAAGGCCCCTGATCCGGGTATAACAAAGTCCCCTGATGGAGAATAACAAAGTCCCTGATCGAATATAACCAAAGCCCTCATCAAGTATAACAAAGGCCCTAATCAGGTATATAAAGCCCCCTCATCAAGTATAACAAGGACCCTGATCAGGTATAACAAAGACTTCCCTGGTCGGGTATAATGAAATCCCCTAATCGAGAGTATAACAAGGCCCTGATCCCAGCAGGTATAACAAAGGCCCTGATCAGGTATAACAAGAGTCCATGTGATCAAAATTATAGCAAAGACCCCTCATCCAGGTAAAACAAAGTCACCTGATCGAGTATAACCCGACTCCACAGTCGAGTATAACAAAAGTCTCCTCATCAGGTTTAACAAAAGGTCCTCAAATCAGGAAACAAAGGCCTTTGATCGCGGGTTTAACAAAGGCCCTGTTCAGGTATAACAAAGGCCTCTAAAAAGATTATAATAAAGGCCCTGATCCGGGTTAACAGAAGGCCCCTCATCGAGTATAACAAAGAGTCCATGGTCAGGTTTAACAAAGGCCCTGATCCAGAACATAACAAAGGTGCCTGAACGAGGTATAACAAAGGCCCCTGATGAGTATAACAAAGTTCCTGATAAAAGGTATAACAAAAGTCCCCTGATCCCGAGTATAACAAGGTCCACTGATCCGGGAAAAACAAAGTCCACATGATCGAGTATAACCGGCCCCCTGATCCAGAATATAACAATGGCCCCTGATCCCGGAGTATAGCAAGACTCCTGGTCGATTAAAAAAAGAATCCTCTGATCCGAGTATAACCAAAAGTTTTCCTGATCGAGAGTACATAGCAGGCCTAATCGAGTATAAGGCCCCTGATAAGGTATAACAAGTCAATGATAAAGGTATAACAAATTCCCTGATCGAGTATAGCAAGTCCCTGATTGAGTATAACAAAGGTCTCTGATCGGGTTTTAACAAGGGAGCCCTGATCATGAGTATAACAAAAGGCGCCTGAGCAGCGTATAAAAAAGGCCTCTGATAAGGTATAACAAATTTCCCTAATGGGTATAATAAGCCCCTGATCAAGAATAACAAGGCCCTGATCCGGGGTATAGCAAGACCCTGGTCAGGTATAACAAAGGCGCCTGATCAGGAGGTATAACCGAGGCCCCTGATCGAGTATAACAAGGCCCTGATAAAGGTATAACAAAGTCCCCTGATCGGAATAAACAAAAAGTCCCCTGATAAAACAAGCTAACTCCCTGATCGGTATAAAAAGTCTCCTCCTTGAGATTAACAAAGTCCTCAATCGGGAATAACAAAGGGCCTTTGATCGGGTTTAACAAAGGCCCCTGTTAAAGATATAACAAAAGGCCTCTAAAGAGTATAAGAAAGG
>NW_024710746.1:0-7500 GCF_018991925.1 Homarus americanus | reverse complement strand
TAACCTAACTTAACCTAACCTAACCTAACCTAACCTAACCTAACCTAACCTAACCTAACCTAACCTAACCTAACCTAACCTAACCTAACCTAACCTAACCTAACCAACCACTACCGGGCCGCCGGAGGTTTCGTCGATTTCGAAATCCTCTTCCTTCTTGTATTGGCAAGGGGAGTTTGCTTTAACTTAGGTATGCTAGCCTAAGTAAAAATAGATGCCCCTTCCTTATTGGTGTTGTCGATGGCACAGCACTGCACAGCACCGTGCCTATGACGAAATCAACTTCATTAAACTCAACTCATACTTCAAATACACCAAGAGAACTTGCACACCCGAATGGGAGACCGTCAGAGTCAATCGAGGGTCGATTTAATAGCATACTATACAAAATGATCCGAGAATCTGCACATACCGAGTGGGAGACGGTCGTGAAAGCGTCCGCCCTTGTACGCTGGATGAAACTATTTCACTACAGTAAGGGGTAGGGGCACCTCGGTCATATTATACAACATACCAAAGAAGTTCTACACCCGCATGGGAGACCGTCAGAGTCAATCGGGGGTCGATTTAATAGCATACTACAGAAACTTGCACACCCGAATAGGAGACCGTCAACGTCAATCGGGGGTCGATTTAATAGCATACTACAGAAACTTGCACACCCGAATGGGAGACCGTCAAAGTCAATCGGGGATCGATTTGATAGCATACCACAGAAACTTGCACACCCGAATGGGAGACCGTCAAAGTCAATCGGGGGTCGATCTAATAGCATACTACAGAAACTTGCACACCCGAATGGGAGACCGTCAAAGTCAATCGGGGGGGTCATTTAATAGCATACTACAGAAACTTGCACACCCGAATGGGAGACCGTCAAAGCTTTAATCGGGGGTCGATTTAATAGCATACTAAGAAAACTTCTGCACACCCGAATGGGAGACCTTCAAAGTCAATCGGGGGTCGATTTGATAGCATACTACAGAAACTTGCACACCCAAATGGGAGACCGTCAAAGTCAATCGGGGGTCGATTTGATAGCATACTACAGAAACTTGCACACACGAATGGGAGACATTCAGAGTCAATCGGAGGTCGATTTAATAGCATACTACAGAAACTTGCACACCCGAATGGGAGACAGTCAAAGTCAATCGGGGGTCGATTTAATAGCATACTACAGAAACTTGCACACCCGAATGGGAGACCGTCAAAATAATCGGGGATCGACGGATAGCATACCACAGAAACTTGCACACCCGAATGGGAGACCGTCAAAGTCAATCGGGGTCGATTTAATAGCATACTCACAGAAACTTCTGCACACCCTAATGGGGAGACCGTCAAAGTCAATCGGGGTCGATTTGATGAACAACTTTAACTGGGGCCGATTTAATAGCATACTACAGAAACTTGCACACCAATGGGGAGACCGTCAAAGCCAATCGGGGGTCGATTTAATAGCATACTACAGAAACTTGCACACCCGAATGGGAGACCGTCAACGTCAATCGGGGGTCGATTTAATAGCATACTACAGAAACTTGCACACCCGAATGGGAGACCGTCAAAGTCAATCGGGGATCGATTTGATAGCATACTACAGAAACTTGCACACCCGAATGGGAGACCGCCAAAGTCAATCGGGGGTCGATTTAAGAGCATACTTTACAAAATGATCCGAGAATCTGCACACACCGAGTGGGAGACGGTGATGAAAACGTCCGCCCTTGTACGCTGGATGGCACTATTTCACTATAGTGAGGGGTAGAGGCACCTCGGTCATATTGTACAACATACCAGAGAAGTTCCACACCCGCATGGGAGACCGTCAAAGTCAATCGGGGGTCGATTTAATACTACAGAGAACTTACACACGCGAATGGGAGACCGTCAGAGTCAATCGAGGGTCGATTTAATAGCATACTATACAAAATGATCCGAGAATGTGCACACACCGAGTGGGAGACGGTGATGAAAGCGTCCGCCCTTGTACACTGGATGGCACTATTTCACTATAGTAAGGGGTAGGGGCACCTCGGTCATATTATACAACATACCAGAGAAGTTCCACACCCGCATGGGAGACCGTCAAAGTGAATCGGGGGTCGATTTGATAGCATACTACAGAGAACTTGCACACCCGAATGGGAGACCGTCAAAGTCAATCGGGGGTCGATTTGATAGCATACTACAGAGAACTTGCACACCCGAATGGGAGACAGTCAAAGTCAATCGGGGGTCGATTTAATAGCATACTACAGAAACTTGCACACCCGAATGGGAGACCGTCAAAGTCAATCGGGGGTCGATTTGATAGCATACTACAGAAACTTGCACACCCGAATGGCAGACAGTCAAAGTCAATCGGGGGTCGAATTGAGAGCATACTACAGAAACTTGCACACCCGAATGGGAGACAGTCAAAGTCAATCGGGGGTCGATTTAATAGCATACTACAGAAACTTGCGCACCCGAATGGGAGACAGTCAAAGTCAATCGGGGTCGATTTAATAGCATACTACAGAACCTTGCACACCCGAATGGGAGACCGTCAAAGCCAATCGAAGTCGATTTAATAGCATACTACAGAAACTTGCACACCCGAATGGGAGACCGTCAAAGTCAATCGGGATCGATTTGATAGCATACTACAGAAACTTGCACACCCGAATGGGAGACCGTCGTCAATCAGGGGTCGATTTAATAGCATACTACAGAAACTTGCACACCCGAATGGGACACCGTCAAAGTCAATCGGGGGCTCATTTGATAGCATACTACAGAAACTTGCACACCCGAATGGGAGACCGTCAAAATAATCGGGGATCGACGGATAGCATACCACAGAAACTTGCACACCCGAATGGGAGACCGTCAAAGTCAATCGGGGTCGATTTAATAGCATACTCACAGAAACTTCTGCACACCCTAATGGGGAGACCGTCAAAGTCAATCGGGGTCGATTTGATGAACAACTTTAACTGGGGCCGATTTAATAGCATACTACAGAAACTTGCACACCAATGGGGAGACCGTCAAAGCCAATCGGGGTCGATTTAATAGCATACTACAGAAACTTGCACACACGAATGGGGAGACCAAAGCCGGAATCGGGGGTCGATTTGATAGCATACTACAGAAACTTGCACACCCGAATGGGAGATAGCCAAAGTCAATCGGGGTCGATTTAATAGCATACTACAGAAACTTGCACACCCGGGAATGGAGACCACAAAGTCAATCGGGTCGATTTAATAGCATACTACAGAAACTTGCACACCCGGAATGGGGAGACCTTCAAAGTCAATCGGGGTCGATTTGATAGCATACTACAGAAACTGCACACCCGAATGGGGAGATAGCCAAAGTCAATCGGGGTCGATTTAATAGCATACTACAGAAACTTGCACACCCGGAATATCGGGGAGACCGCTAAAAGTCAATCGGGGCCTGATGGCTTGCATACCACAGAAACTTCTGCCACACCCGCATGGGAGACCGTCAAAGTGAATCGGGGGTCGATTTGATAGCATACTACAGAGAACTTGCACACCCGAATGGGAGACCGTCAAAGTCAATCGGGGGTCAATTTAATAGCATACTACAGAGAACTTGCACACCCGAATGGGAGACAGTCAAAGTCAATCGGGGGTCGATTTAATAGCATACTACAGAAACTTTCACACCCGAATGGGAGACCGTCAAAGTCAATCGGGGTCGATTTGATAGCATACACACAGAAACTTCTTGGTAATAACTAATGGGGACACCGTCAGTCAATCGGGGTCGATTTTGATAGCATACTACAGAAACTTGCACACCCGAATGGGAGCCAGTCAAAGTCAATCGGGGGTCGATTAATAGCATACTACAGAAACTTGCACACCCGAATGGGAGACAGTCAAAGTCAATCGGGGGTCGATTTAATAGCATACTACAGAAACTTGCACACCCGAATGGGAGACCGTCAAAGTCAATCGGGGGTCGATTTGATAGCATACTACAGAAACTTGCACACCCGAATGGGAGACCGTCAAAGTCAATCGGGGGTCGATTTGATAGCATACTACAGAAACTTGCACACCCGAATGGGAGACAGTCAAAGTCAATCGGGGGTCGATTTAATAGCATACTACAGAAACTTGCACACCCGAATGGGAGACCGTCAAAGTCAATCGGGGGTCGAGCATACTTTACAAAATGATCCGAGAATCTGCACACACACCGAGTGGGAGACGGTGATGAAAACGTCCGCCCTTATATGTTCGATTGCACTATTTCACTATATTAATGGGAGAGGGTGCCTTCGCACACATATTCGTGAAATATCTTCCGCCCCAGCGAGCCGCCGGGCGCCTTCTGGGCGAAGCAAAGCGCTGCATTCAAAAACAACAACCAAAAATTGCCGCTGCTTTCCTTCCCTGCTCCTGCAATGGCTGGAGCAAAGTAGCAGAAGGAGAGAGAGAAAATAGTCTCATGGGGTCAGGAGGAATGGCAGTGGAGCCGCGATTCCACGGCCTCACCAGCCAGGTCTGCCCCCAATTGAACATTATTACTCTCTCGGCGCACACGCTGCCACCACGGCTTCCGCGGGACAGCAGCAGCATCATGATGTTGCGCTTTATTGTATCCCCGAACCGGGTTATTCGGCTGTTCAACAGTCAGGTTTTGCCCTTGCCTAAATAAACGCATCAAACAACTTCACTCAGTGCGCGGTACGGTGACTGTCCTATCGCCCGCCCCTGTATGCTGGATTGCACTAATTCACTATATTAAGGGGAGAGGGTGCCTTCACACACCTATTCTGTGTGGAATATCTTCTGCCCCCCAGCGGAGCGCTTCGGCGCCTCTGCGAAGCAAAGCGCGGCATTCAAAAACAACAACCAAAGCTGCCGTGGCTTTCCCTTCCCTGCCCTGTATTGGCTGGAGCAGCAGAAGGTTTTTTAGAGAAAATAGTCTCATGGGGTCAGAGGAATGGCAGTGGAGCGGGTTCTATGAATTTCACTAGCCAGGTCTGTCTCCCAATTGAACATTATTACTCTCTCGGCGCACACGTCGCCACCACGGTTTCCGCGACAGCAGCAGCATCATGATGTTGCGTCTATTGTAAGTCCGGAAACGGGTTATTCGGCTGTTCGCGAACAGTCAGGTTTTAACCTTGCCTAACAAACGATCAAACAACTTCCACTCTCGAGGTGCGGTACGGTGACTGTCCTATCGTCCGCTCTTGTATGCTGGATTGCACTATTTCACTATATTAAGGGGAGAGGGTGTGAAATATCTTCCGCCCCCTAGCGGAGCGCTTCGGCGCCTCTGCGAAGCAAAACGCGGCATTCAAAAACAACAACCAAAATTGCCGTCGATTTCCTCTCCCTGCCCTGCAATGGCTGGAGCAGAAGGAGAGCGAGAGAGAGAATAGTCTCATTGGGTCAGAGGAATGGCAGTGGAGCGGGCTAATGGCGAGTAGGCTCGCGATCTATCAATTACACTAGCCAGGTCGCTCTCCCTATTGAACATTATTACTCTCTCTCGGCGAACACGTCGCCACTGCGGTTTCCGCGACAGCAGCATCATGATGTTGCATCCACCAATTAGTCCGGAACGGGTTTATTCGGCTGTCTGCGAACAGTCCGGTTTTAACCTTACCCAACAAACAACATCCACTCTCGAGGTGCGGTACGGTGAATGTCCTATCGTCCGACCTTGTATGCTGGATTGCACTATTTCACTATATTAAGGGGAGAGGGCGCCTTCACACACATATTCGGTGTGAAATATTTTCCGCCCACAAGCGGAGCGCTTCGGCGCCTCTGCGAAGCAAAGCGCGGCATTCAAAAACAACAACCAAAATTGCCGTCGCTTCCCTGCCCTGCAATGGCTGGAGCAGAAGGAGAGAGATTTTAGTCTCATTGGATCAGAGGAATGGCAGTGGAGCGGGCTTATGGGGCGTAGGCTCGCGATCTATCAATTACACTTGCCAGGTCTCTCTTCCGTTTGGACATTATTTACTCCGTCTCTCTCTCGGCACACACGTCGCCACCCTACTAGTTTCCATCACAGCTGTCTGCTGTCTGCCCAACTTAGCGGACTTGCGTTGGCTGATCAACCCGTCTTCGCGTCTGTGCCGGCCTTCAATGCAGCGCCCAACCGTCTCTTGACCGAGATTCATTGCACTATTCCACGCGCAAACGGCTACCCTAAATGTGCATAGACAACGCTCATGGTTCAACACGACCAGGGCGCAGTCTGGGAGCCGAGTATACTAAAAAGAGAGTTTAGCAGCCAAAACTCGTCGAAGCACACGTTGGGTTACCCCATCACCTAACAACGATGATGGCGGTTCCCACCCGTGAAATACACAACCTAACCAATATTGGGCGACGATGGCGCTCATGAGCCCACGTCCCCACAAACAGTAAGAGAGAGTGAGAAAGAAGGAGAGAGAGGAGGAGATTGGCCAACGTGCGGTCCCTCGCCCAATGTCTTCTGCCTCGCTGGAGCTGGGGCAAAGAGAAGAGGAGCGAATAAGGGAGGAGATTGGCCAACGTGCGGTCCCTCGCCCAATGTCGGCTGCCTCGCTGGAGCTGGGGCAAAGAGGAGAGGAGAGGAGTGGATAAGGGAGGAGATTGGCACACACGGTGGCGCTGCCGGCGCCGAGGATAGCAAGAGAAGGTGCAGTTTGATCTGATCATCTGGTTTGCTATTTCTCTAAGGCCAACGTGCGGTCCCTCGCCCAATGTCGGCTGCCTCGCTGGGGCAAAGAGAAGAGGAGAGGATAAGGGAGGAGATTGGCACACACGGTGGCGCTGCCGGCGCCGAGGATAGCGAGAGAAGGTGCAGTTTGATCTGATCATCTGGTTTGCTATTTCTCTAAGGCCAACGTGCGGTCCCTCGCCCAATGTCTTCTGCCTCTCTCTCAATCTCACTATTTTGGCCGCCGTGATAGGCGCCGCCAACAGCAGCAGCTACCAGGTTGATCCTGCCAGTAGTCATATGCTTGTCTCAAAGATTAAGCCATGCATGTGTAAGTACAAGCCGATTTAAGGCGAAACCGCGAATGGCTCATTAAATCAGCTATGTTTCATTGGATCTGTAAACCCACTTACTTGGATAACTGTGGCAATTCTAGAGCTAATACATGCAATTGGTCTCTGACCGCAAGGGAAGAGCACTTTTATTAGTTCAAAACTGGTCGGGCCCCGGTCCGTAACCCACCTGTGGTGAATCTGAATAACTTCGGGCTGAGCGCACGGTCTCCGCACCGGCGCCGCTTCTTTCAAGTGTCTGCCTTATCAGCTTTCGATTGTAGGTTATGCGCCTACAATGGCTATAACGGGTAACGGGGAATCAGGGTTCGATTC
The DNA here is from genome assembly GCF_018991925.1 of Homarus americanus. Lineage (NCBI taxonomy): Eukaryota > Metazoa > Arthropoda > Malacostraca > Decapoda > Nephropidae > Homarus > Homarus americanus. The sequence continues at coordinate 136 of NW_024710746.1, read as the reverse complement.
CGGAGAGGGAGCCTGAGAAACGGCTACCACATCTAAGGAAGGCAGCAGGCACGCAAATTACCCACTCCCGGCACGGGGAGGTAGTGACGAAAAATACCGATGTGAGTCTCATCCGAGGCCTCGCAATCGGAATGAG
>NW_024710745.1:0-13913 GCF_018991925.1 Homarus americanus | reverse complement strand
TCCTCTGCCTGGGGTTGTAGAGGATAGTGCTCAGAGTAAATGTTGGTCAATCAAACATCACAACAGGTCCATTGTCGTCTTCCAAGTCCCCATTTTTCTCGTGTTCACTTACTGAAGACGTAACAAGGAAGGAACGCGCATGCGTGCGTAGTGTCAACAAAGGCTGTAAGAGACTGCTCCTTAAAATTCGTATTTCTGACGAATTCAGCGCGTCTACCAATCCCAGCCTGTGCAGACAACTATAGTAAGACCCAGTTATCAGCACAGTGGCATATATTTTTTTGCTACTTTTGGACTTTGTCATTTTTTGGGGATAAAACATCTGGTCCTACCACCCGATCCCTCTGAGCAAAGTTTTTCAAGTTTGCGCATGCGCAATGTGATAGTGTGACGTCATTACCACTCAACCTGACTGCAGTGTTACCAACGTGCCCTATGCCCGCCGTTAAACGCTCCCGTTCGTTGGAAACGGCGGCAGTAGGTGACAGTGATGCTGACGACTTTCTTCTTGAAGACACGTCAAAGAAGAAGCAGAAACCTCAGAAGTCAGGGTCTCCAGCAGGGGCCACGGCTCCCCCTTGCACCCCTTCTGGGGCTATAGAGGGTGGACTCCTGTCATCGGGGTCCCCAAGTGAGCCTACATGTGGCTCAATGACCGACCCTCCGCCGACGATGGACATAGGGGATTCCCTTTGTCTCCCTGCCCCGTCGCGCCTTCGTCGTCTCGCCTTCCCTCGGGACTTGCCTCTGAGCACACGGACGACCTGGTTCTTCCGTCACTGCTCTCCACTTCAAGACTCAACACTTCGCCTCCGCCGAGGTCCCACAGCCGTGATAGTCACCACACAAATGGACGAGACGGTACGCCTGCTCACTCAGGTGGGCTTTCCTGCTCCCCAGGGGGAGGTGATGCTGAAGTTCACCATCATCACCCCAGAAACTCGTCGTACCAAGGTAATGGTTCGCCACGTACCCTGGGAGATCCCTATCGACGATCTTCGCCCTCTTCTCCCACAACTACTGGACATGGAACGCCGCATCAACCCGGTCTCCAAACGTCCATCCAACGAACTCATCGGCTGGTGGGTGGCCCCCCTCCCTCCGAAGGTGAATGTAGGACCAATTCACAACTGTCCTCTCGACCGATTTATCGGAACCCCGAAAATCTGTGGTCGTTGCCAATCGTGGAAACACCGCACCTGGGAGTGCACGAGGATGGTCGCCTGCGGTTTCTGTGCAGGTCCTCACGACACAGTGGAATGCAAATCGAAAATTCAGAACAAAATCCCAGTTATTCCACGGTGCGTCAATTGCCATGGCAGTCACCACGCCTGGAATGCCAATTGCCCACAGCGTCCTGGCACTCGCCCGGGGAAAACTTACCTTGTACCACCGCCCTCGTCTCTGACGAAGCCCCTGTCAACCAAACCTCAATCCTATCCACCACCGCCTCTTCCATCCACCAAGGATTTCCCATTGATCTCCTCTCCTCTACCACCCCCTCCATCACCCCTACCACCCATCCTTTCTCCCCTCCCTCCCTCTCCCTACCGTTCTTGGAACAAGGTCGTTGCCGGCCCTGCCACACAGTCACCACCATCTCCTGCCCACCCGGACCCCCGCTGTCTCTCACCAGCACCACCTCCTCTTACTCAACTGAACCCTCACCGTCCCTCTCCGTCGCTACCACCGCCACATGCCCAGTCGGGCCTCGGCAATCCTCGCCGCCACCTCCAGCTCATGCACAGGTACACCAAGTTGGTTCTATGGAAACAATCACTCTCCGTCTGGATCGCCACTCCAAGCAAATCAACCTTCTCTCAGCCCAACTCGACTTGTTTGTGAAAACAATTGCGACATTGCAGAAGCAACAACAACTCATTCTGGACACCCTGACCCAACAGGGGCGCATTTTGCAAGCCCTGATGACCCGCCTCCTTCCATCTCCCGAGATGGAGGATCCATCCCTCGCTCTCCCACTCCTCCCTCTCCATTTCTCTCAACAGAATTTGGTACCTCCTCTGGAGCCCTATCTAGCCCCTCCGACTCATCTCACACCGGAGGCCGTTCCCTCCTCTTCTTTCAATGGAACATCCAGGGACTTAGACCTCGCCGGACAGACCTCGCCCAGTTTGTGCTCTCCCATCAAGTAGATGTTGCTCTACTTCAGGAAACCATCACAGACGATGTTACTCCACTCCGCCTCTCTGGCTATTCTGTTTACACCCTGCCTCGGTACCGTGGGCAGGCTCGTGGCCTCCTCACCCTTGTGCGTAACACCATTCCATCTGTTCGTCTCCCTTCACCTGACTCACATGGACCCCCGTCTGAATTACTTTCTGTCTCCCTTACTCTTGGTGACCGGACCCTTCGTGTAGTCAATGTTCATTTCAAGAGTGATTCTCTGGACCCCCAGGTGCTTCACGACCTCCATGATGGGGTTCCCACTATTGTTCTTGGCGACTTTAATGCCCGCCATCCCACTCTTACTCCGGATCATCCCACTCCATGTACCCTTAATGGATCACATCTCTCACAGTTTCTTAATGGGGATGATGATGTTCGCTTTCTTTGTCCTGACGATCCTACTCCCCTCCCCCATAGTTTCCTTGATGTTGGCTTACTATTGAACGGTCATACTTCCTTTCATCCTACCATCTGCACCGAGCCTGCTCTGTATAGTGACCATCTTGCCGTTACTACCCATCTCAGGCTCTCCTTCTCTGCCCCGACATCAACTCCTTATCGATCCCCTCGCCTTCGTCTCACACAAGATGCTGTTCCTCCCTTTACCCAATACCTTTCTACCTGGGCGGATTCCTATGTTGTCCCTCAGTCCCTTGACTCTTACAGCGCTGATTTTGTTGATGCCGTGTATGACTCTGTCAATCGCGCTACCCCTCCACGCCCTCCCCGTCACCCCAGAAGTGCCACCAACTACTGGTATCGTATCCCTGCCATGAGACATCTCCGGCAGGTAACCCGTGATCTCCACTCTGCCATACGGAGGTCTTGGTCTCCAGAGGACTGGGAAGACTTCAAAAATTGGTGCTCCTTTGCAACTCAGGAGCGCCGTCGGATACGTGAGACGGACTGGCTATCCTTCACGGGATCTCTATCGTTCCAGTCGTCACCCTCTTATGTATGGAATCGGATTAATGCTATACGGGGTACTCGACGGAGGCCTCCTCCCCACCCTGACCCCGCCTCCCTTGCCTGCTCTTTAATGGAGGACTGGGCACAAGCTTCCTCCCCTGAGGCACTTCCAGATCCAATGCAGGAGGCAGTGCAGGCTCGCATCGATGCGTCTGAGCCTGTTGTTCGTGCTGCTCTTACCTCCCCTGCCCCCACTGATCATCCCATCACACAGTTCGAGCTTGACAGTGCTCGTCGCTCTAGAAAAGACACCTCTCCTGGGGATGATTAGATAACCTACTCCGTCCTCAACGCCTGTACTAATATTCCTAACGGCTCCTTGCTCGCTCTCAACAATATGTCTTATGAACATGGGGTTCTCCCGTCTAATTGGAAAAATGCCACTATTATCCCCATCCCTAAGCCGGGAGATCCTTGGAAATATCGACCCATTAGTCTTACCTCCTGTGTTTGCAAGATGATGGAGAGGATACTCCATCGTCGCCTTCTTCACACCATAGGCGGCTTCCACAACTCCCTCAAAGATTTCATATAACATTGCAGCACACTCCATTGCTTCTTTTTCCTGATATCAAGGGAACCTTTGATACGGCTCAGCCTGCTCTCATTTTAGCTGAACTTGTTCGCGTTGAAGGCTCTATATCTACTGTTCAAGAAATGAACCTCGGCACCCCTCAAGGTGGAGTCCTCTCAAGGTGGAGTCCTGAGTCCCACCTTGTTTAACACTCTCATGCACTCCATGGCCGACAGAAGTTGTCCACTCAGGATATGCCGACGATGTCGTCCTTCAAGCCCCTGACTACCTCAGCATGCAGGAAGCCCTTGATCTGGTCTCCAGAAAGTGTGATTCACTTGGTTTCCTTCTTTCAACTGCGAAAACAAAAGCCATGTGGCACGGTCGTGTTGTACCCCCCCCCCCCTTCTCTTATCAGGAACGCCCTTGGACTGGGTTAATGAGACAAAATACCTGGGTGTGTATGTAACTCGCACACGTTGTCAGATCTATGAAGTCTGCTATCTTCGAGACATATGGTTTCGGCGTCTCGCTCCCCTCTCTACCATGTGCAGGGGTTCCCTTGGTGCCACCATCCCTATACTTCTCACCATGTACAAGTCCTTTGTCCGTTCCTGTGTCAACTACGCCGCCCATGCCCTTGTCAACATTAGTCTGACTGCTGTCAACCGTCTCGAAATTATCCAGAGGAAAGCTGCTCTTATCATCCTTGGGGCTCCTCAGTGGACACGCTCTTCTTCTCTATATATCGAACTTGGTCTTTCCCCCTTACAGGATCGTGTCCAGGAGTTTTACCTAAAAACTACCGTTTCCATTCTACGGGATCCTAGGGGCAACTATCTCCAAGCCAACCTGACTCCTGCTGTCCGAGGCCGACCTCCGTCTAGAAGACGGTGGCGAGGGTCACTCATCCGAGCCCTTCAGGAACACGACCTCCTGCCTGATATTGTTGTCACCCCTGCTGTTGGTTCGTCTCTTTCTCCCAGGCTGGATTTTCAACCTGAAGTGATTGCCCTCGGCGAACCCTGTTATTCTCTGCAAATACCACCTCTCCAGTATCGCCCACTGGTCCCCAGGTTGGGTCGTCCTCTACACTGATGGCTCTGTTGACCCCGCTACAGGTCGGGCCGGGGCTGGTGTCTACATCTCCCGTCTTGATGCCCCTGAGCCTATCAAACTTTCTCTCAGGGCTTCTGATGGGGCATCCTCCACTCAGGCTGAACTGATAGCCCTCCTTGCTGCCCTTCTCACTGAGGAAGATGCCGATGGTTTCTGCCCCTTGCTTGTCTGCTGCGATTCCAGGTCTGCTCTCGACGGGATCGCATTTGGATCAGGGGATAATAAGGACCATATCTTCCGAATGCGAGGGTTAGCATCCACACTTCAGGATGCAGGCCGTCCTGTGACATTCCTATGGATACCCAGTCATGTCGGTATCTTGGGGAATGAGACAGCAGATGGCCTTGCCAAGACTGGCTGTAACAAGGCCACACCTGACTACGTTGTTCCTCGAACACGTTTACAGCTTAGGACCCAAATTCGCCGCAAACAGAGAGAAGCTCGGGAAGCAGCCATCCCCCTGGACTCCCCGCCCACCTGGTACGATGTCCTCTGTAAACTTCCTGGCCTCTTGTATGTCTATGGGAAAGGGTCGCGGAAAAGGGACGTGATTGCTGCCCGTATCATCATTGGGTATGACTTTGCTAGGGAGATTGGTATCCCCGCATCCCCTGAGCAACGCTCTTGTGCATTATGCAGAAGGCCCGACGGCCGCACCCTTATCCATTACCTCATAAGATGTCCCCACACACAACGCTTCCGTGACGCCTACTGGACCACCACTCCACGATCCCCTGACGGAGACACGATGATCCTCCCCATACTGGCCAGATATTATGTAAATTATATTGATAATGTTTTAAAGGAATATCCTTCCTTGCTTAGGCTTTACAACGCCCCTTTATAATATTTATACTGTATATACTTGTGACACGTGCCAGATGCTTTTGGTGTTATTTTACAAGGGGTACCTAGTGACAGCACTAGGATCCCGCTTCCTCTATCAAGGAATAAACTATTGAAATTGAAATTGAATTGATTACTGTTGTCTGCAAATAAAAGTTGTATTTTACGAGTGTGCAGAAGTGGACTATATCATTTATGTACAGTCGCGGACAAAACGTCTCTCCCGCTCCCAGCCACAAGGTGACTACGAAACATCCGAGTATCGAACAACGAAGCAGTAGAAAGAAGTGCTTCATTGACCCAAGAGATGTAGTACCTGATATTTTTAAAGGAGGCAAGGGAGACGGGGAGGGGTTTGGTGGGGGGGTGAAATGCGAGTAAGGTTGGTTGGAGTGGAGAGTGACAAAGAAATCTCTATGTACTGATAACATTAAGATGGTGATGGAGATGATTTACAATCATAAAGATAATGAATGTATTAAAAAAAATCTTATATACACTACAAAGATCATATTACACAATTAATGGGCTTATGGGTGTAATTACAAAGTAGACGGCGGTGTGGTCGTGACTCAATGTTGGGTGATACATTATTGGAGCGGAAAGGTGCCACCAACAAGAAGTGAGGTGACACCCAGACTACAAACCTGTAGCACATCCCCGATATCCACATCAGCAATAATTAGTTCAGATTCCATAATGATTTTCACTGTTACCAAAACAGCGAATATTCAAAATATTTAAGCAAATTAGTTATACATATATATATATATATATATATATATATATATATATATATATATATATATATATATATATATATATATATATATATATATATATATATATATATATATATATATATATATATATATATATTATTATTACGAACCACGCCATCTATTGTGTCATGATCTAACTACCCAGCACTACCGAGCAACGCCATCTAGGGACGCTACCCGAGTATGACTAGTCTTAGTCACCACGCCGGGTTTCCTTTCTCCATATCCTGGTTGTTGCATCACCTCCTCCAACTCTTCCTCATCAGCTCCTGATCGAGGAGAGTTCAGTTCACTCTGGGAAGTGACCACACTTGGATTACCTATCCTGGAAACCTACGGCACAGTGACTACCTACCATCTTCTTCAATACTCAGCCCTACTCGTCAGACACTTCAGCACCACACTTGAGTATTGTAACCCTATGTTACCTCCCACCTCCACTTGCTTCAGATTGTTGTATGTTGTATAAATATGTATATACTGTTAAGCCAATGTTGCGTATGTTTAAGTTAAGTATGGTTAAGGGTAAATTATAGAAAGATGGATATTTTGCTAAGGAATTTATTGTACTTTATCATACACAACAAAAACTCGCATCCTTTGTCTACCCTTTTATAGTCCGATTGTCTTTGTTTGTTTAGTTTTTTTGTTGTTGCTTGTTGGGATCTGGGTAGACTTTTAACTATATTCTAAACCAGTTTCTAAATCCCCAACTCGTAACAATATAAATATATATATATATATATATATGATTTACTTGCATATATATATATATATATATATATATATATATATATATATATATATATATATATATATATATATATATATATATATATATATATATATATATATATATATATATATATATATATGATAATAATGGTCCAAGTACTGAGCCTAAGTGACGTTTCTCCAATCGGATTTGCTGCTATTAATGCTTACTCTCTGTTACCTGTGCTGTAACCACGCCCTAATCTATTTTAGAATATCTCCAATTTTCTTATTAGTCTTTCATGGGGGACGCTGTCGAAGGCTTTGCAAAAGTCAAGATGTACCATATCATAGTCATTCCCGTCGTCCTCTAATTCGAAAACAGCTGAAAGGAATGTTAATAGATTAGTTAGACATGAACACCCACCAGAGGAAACGTCACGGCAGACCTAACTCCCGGGAATAAATTGTCGGTAATGGCTAGTGTTACTTGTCAACAGATCTGTGCTCTTCTGAGGGCCGAGTTAGAGAAGGTCAAAGAAGAAAACTTTAAATTAAAGGAAGTGAAAACGAGGATGAAGGAAGAAGACACGAGAGAAGGAAGGCCTGCGTCTGCCGAAATCTCAGGCGAATGGAAGGTTGTGAGGAGAAGAACGACCAAAATGGTACTGAGAAAAGTCACCAAGGAAACGACAACAGCTAAGTGTAAAAAATCTTTTAGTCCTATGATAAACGAATTGGACGTTAACATAGTTAGGGACAGGGCTGAGAGAGAAGGTACGAAAACCTTAATTGTTGGCGATTCCCAAGTACTGTACCTTCATAGAGCTTTTTGTGGTAGAAATATAAATAGGATGAGGGTGTATTTACCAGGAGCTGGGCTGGGGGATATAGATGACAGGATGAACAATATATTGTCTGATAATGGGACTAAACCCATTATCTGCCTTACTGCATGAGGCAATGATATTGGCCAGTGTAGGAGTGAGGAGCTTCTTGATAAGTTCAAGACAACTATAAACCGTATGAGGTTGAAGGGAGGGATCCCTATCATATGTGGTGTCAACAGCCGTTGGTGTCAACGGCCGTCTTGACAGATATCACAAGTCAATATCAGTCCCATTCATTGACAACTGGGACAAATTTTACGACAGAAGGGACCTTTATGATAGGAATGGGGTGCATCTGTCTGGGGATGGGGTGGCAACCCTGGCTGGTTCTCTCGAGAGAGCAGTTCAAAATATGTCGAAGTCTTTAAACCTCTAGGGGAACATGTGGATACGGGGGTGGAGGAGACTACAGTGGGAGCGGGTAAACAGAGTGAAAGATTACAGGGAAATATTGCTAGGAATGATAACAAAACTAAATTAGGCAGGGAGTTAAAACCTAAATGCGTCAAAGAGAGGACTCAGAGCACGACTAACTTAAATGTCTACTAAGCAAACAGTAGGAGTATGAGAAAAAAAATGGATGAAACCAGGGCGTTGGTATGCACCGAAAAAAAAAATATATAATAGAATTTACCGAAATATCGATAAACTTAGACTCACGAGAGTTACCTGCCGAATACCAAATTGCATGTTACAAATTATTCCATACCGATAGGCAGATTAGGAAAGAAGGCGGAGTATCAATCTATGTCAGGGATAAAGGAACGTAAGGAAGAGATTAGTATGCCTTTAGCAAATTTGTTTAACATGTCCTTAAAAACGGGAGTAGTACCGGAATCCTGGAGGATAGCAAATGTAATACCGATTTTCAAAAAAGGAGATAGATCACTATCCTCTAATTACCGTCCAATCAGCTTAACATCAATTGCAGGAAAATTACTGGAAGCAATAATTTCAAATTCTATTCGAAATCACCGGGAGAAGCACAAGTTGATCAATGATTCCCAACATGGCTTCACAAGCGGGAGTTCATGTTTAACTAATCTATTAACATTCTTTTCAGCTGTTTTCGAATCAGTGGACGAGGACACGACTATTAAGTGGTATATCTTGACTTTAGCAAAGCCTTCGACAGGGTCCCTCTTAAATGGCTCTTTAACCGCTGATTCTTTCTGAGTTAATGGGGCTGGAACATGTAAAAATATATGGGGATTTAGTAGAGAAACCCAATTGTCTGTTCTCTATTTATTGAGAAACTATCTCATATACAGTTCCAAGTGTATATCACCGGAACTTAATCACTGTAGTGTTAAAATGACTACGGAGGCTATATTAAAGAGCTCTTCGAAATACGTCCGGTTGGTATGAGGTGTTGAGTGACAATCCCCATAATACCTGTCAAGGGAGAACGGTAATATACGTCCTCCCTTGAGGGAAGACGGAACAATGCACGTGAGGCTCTCAATAACGTCTTCCTCTCGTCAAGGTTATCAAAGTACTGCTACAAGAGGTGGCCAGAAAGCCGGCTACGTAATGCCTTAGCTCAGCACAAAGTGACACGACTTCCTGAGGGCACACCTTATCACGTGCTCTGAACATGCTATCTCATAGCTAGTGGAAAGTTACAGAGGGTGATAGAGTATATAAATCAAATGTAATTAACCCATTTATATAAATACTTTTCAGAGATGGGCTATTACATCCCACGAAAGAGTAATAATAAAAGTGGAGGCAAATGGCATTGGAAGAGATATTCTAAAATGGATTAGTGCGTGGTTACAGGACAGAAAACAGAGAGTGAGCATTAATGGCAATAAATCCTATTGGAGTAACGTCACAAATGGAGTACCCCAAGGCTCAGTAGTTGGACCATTATTATTATTATATACATAAACAACATAGATATCGGCGTAGACAGCAACAAAAGTAAATTTGCTGATGACACTAAAATAAGGAGTGGAATTAAATCTGACGATGACTCAGCAAAACTAAAGGAAGATCTTAATAAATTTTTCGAATGGTCTGAAAAATGGCAGATGAAATTCAATGTGGACAAATATAAAGTAATTAGTCTAGGAGATGTAAACAAAGAAACCAGATATCAGATGAGCAACGGTGTTATACAGAAATCAGAATGTGAGAAAGATTTAGGAATAATGATAAGTAGGAATCTTAAGCCAAGTAACCAATGAGTATTTGCTCGAAACAAGGCTAATAAAGTAATTGGGTTCATACAAAGGAGTGTTAGCTACAAGACTAGAGAGGTCATCCTAAAAATATATCTTGGGCATGTGAGACCTCACTTGGATTACGCAGTTTAATTCTTGTCAAAGTATTACAGAATGGATATAGAATCCCTAGAAAGAATTCAGAGGAGAATGACAAGACTAATCCCGAGCATTAGGAACCTCGAGTAAGGAGACAGGTAACCGCATCTTAATTTGCACACCCTCGAGAGATGAAGAGTGAGAGGCGATATGATAGAGGTGTATAAATGGAAGTCAGGGCTGAACAAAGGAGACATAACAAAGGTACTCAAACTATCCAACCAGGAGCGAACTCGTAACAATGGTTTTAAATTAGACAAATTTTGATTTAGGATTGAAATAGGTAAACACTGGTTTGGAAACAGAGTAGTGGATGAATGGAACAAGTTACCAAATATCATCATTAACTCGAGTACGCTGAATAGCTTCAAACATAGGTTGGATGCTTATATGAGCAATAGGGGTTGGGTGTAAACAGGACTGCCCAGTATGGGCCAATAGGCCCGCTGCAGTTTCCTCCATTCTTATGTTCTTATGTACTGCATGGTGCGGCCAACTCATACCTGACATGGCGGCACCTTAGTAACATGAAGGTTGGGTCAGCTTACCTGACCTCACCCCACGCCACGGTACAGCACTGCCAGACAGTGTGAAATATTAAGATATACCAGCGGATATAAATGCTTAATGATTGTTACACATTCAGTACAGTAATAACCATATTATATACTCTATATTTAGTGCAGAATATTCATGTATTTAAAATTGTGTAAATAAAATATTAATTTTTTTTTTTACTTCTATTATCCTGTAATACAAGTCTATATACAAAGATTAGGATGCTAAATTACACCATCTTCAACCTCAGATTATTTCCTAAGATTCAGTGCACATGGCTGAAATGGCTCGCTACGCTCACCAGACTTCTCAGTAATTTGGAAACCCCCCTACTCAATTTCTGGGTGCGCCCCTGCTTTCTTGATAAAATCAAACAAGGAAAAGGGAAACAGTGGAGCACCTTAGCTTTCATCTTTATTCAAGACAGCTTCAGAGACAACTGAATTACATGGACGGAGAGAGGCTTAAATATACAGGCTGACTTTATTAAACATGAGGTCAGGTCATAATCATGACATCCACTAATCCGCACACCAACACAAACGCAGAGGAGCTTAAGAAAAAGGGCGACGTGACTAGTCAAGTTAAGTCAGGTCAAAAATATGGGAACCACTAAATATCTATCCTACATCTAAAAGGTTTTCAAAGCATTTTTAACCTTGGGCCGCTGACAAATAAATTTATGTAACATATCAGTTTTGTACTGACCATCACTAAGGGTTATGGAATTTAATTCCCTAATCAAACTAGCTTCAACCAGATGTCTTTCAGTGACATATGCTGATTTGTACACTTCTGAGCTGTTTTCGCAATCAATGGGATGATTATTCTTAACATGAATGACCAAAGGGAAAATCTTGTCTAACAAATCTGCTGACGTTTTTTAGGAAAGTCTTCGAGGTAGTAGATAATGACGAAATTTACGATGTTATATACTTAGACTTTAGCAAAGCATTTGACAGAGTACTGCATCAGAGGCTTCTGAGAAAAGTTAAGGCTCATGGTATCGAGGGGAAAGTCTTAAATTGGATATAATCATGGCTCACCGATAGAACGCGGAGGGTCAGCGTACAGTAGATGGTGTTAAAACTGAGTGGGGCTGTGTAAACAGTGGGGTTCCCCAGGGGTCAGTACTAGGCCCAATCTTGTTCATAATCTACATAAACGATCTAGATACTGGGATCAGCAGATTAATTCAGGGCAGGATTCAAATGCACTACAGGAGGATTTAAATAAACTGCAGGAATGGTCAGAAAAATGGCAAATGAAATTCAACACCAGCAAGTGTAGCGTACTTAATATTGGAAAAACAAATACTGTCGATGTATATAGCCTTAACAACATCAACCTAGAGAAGTCGACTTATGAATGAGACTTAGGGGTACTTGTAAGCCCGGATCTACGGCCTAGAAAACAGTGCGTTAATGTTCGAAATAAGGCAAACAGAGTTTTATGCTTTATATCTAGAAGTGTAAGTAATAAGAGTGCAGTGGTCTTATTGCAACTATATCTTGCGCTAATCAGGCCGCACTTCGATTATGTGGTTCAGTTCTGGTGCCCTTATTGTAGAATGGATATCAATTCACTGGAATCGGTGCAGCGAAGAATGACGAAAATGATTCCGGTACTTAGAAACCTTCCGTATGAAGATAGGTTAAAGAAAATAAACTTGCATTCCCTAGAAAGACGAAGAGTGCAGAGAGATATGATAGAAGTATTTAAGTGGGTGAAAGGAATCAATAAAGGGGATATAGATAAAGTTCTTATAATATCCGAGTAGGATAGGGCTCGTAGCAACGGATTTAAATTGAATAAGTTTAGATTTAGGAGGGAGATATGTAGGAACTGGTTCACAAATAGGGTGGTGGACGAGTGGAACAAGCTTAGACACTAAGTAGTGAGTGCTGGAACGCTGGAAAGTTTTAAAAGGAGGCTAGATAGATTCATGGATGATAGAGAGTGGTAGTAACTCTCGACAGGAGCTGCCATGCACAGGCCAACCAGCCTATTGCAGACTCCTTATGTTCTTATGTTCTTAATAGTGCACTGCTTTCAGATGCTGTTCTGATATTGTACTTGTGCGCTTTGATTCTTAGTTACATAATTTCCATTACATTTGCTACAAGGAATACAATAAACACTTCCATTTACATTCAAAGTTGGGCTATTCTTGATTAATATATTGGTTATGGTTGAGTCATACTTAAAAACAACATTAATATTTAATAATTTAAGGGTAAAACGTTACTCTGACCACCTACGTGATACAGGTAGTCCCCATTAGAGGTTCACGGCGCCATAAGCTCATTGACCAGGCTTTGTGTGAAATATAACAAAGTCTAGGACTGCTTTTATTATCCTGGAGGTCCAGCGGTTAGCGTTCCCCAGTCACAGTCATGGGCTTGTGGGCCGTGTGTTCGAATCCTGGCGGGTTGAGGTGTTAATTGTATGTAGAAGTCCGCGTGCTTTATTGGGCTAATGAAATATATATGGATCCTCGTGTTTCGAAGCCGGATTTGGTAAAACGTTACTCTGACCACCTATGTGATACGGGTAGTCCCCATTAGAGGTTCACGGCGCCATAAGCTCGTTGAACAGACTTTGTGTGAAATATAACAAAGTCTAGGACTGCTTTTAGTATCCTGGTGGTCCAGGGGTTAGTGTTCCCTGGTCACAGACATGGGCTCGTGAGCCGTGGGTTCGAATCCTGGTGGGTTGAGGTGTTGATTGTATGTAGAATTCCGTGTGCTTTATTGGGCTAATGAAATATATATATATATATATATATATATATATATATATATATATATATATATATATATATATATATATATATATATATATATATTAGCGGGGAAGAGAAGACGGGAATGCTGCGTTTAGCACGTTAAAGGGGTGAGATGCAGTTTCTTAGAAAAATTTTTTAGGGGGGTCATATGCATGTTTTTCTCAGCACATGAGGACAGTGCTGTCTTTTTTTAGGAGGGTCGATTGTAATATTCAGAAA